>NW_019154085.1:29796758-29962559 GCF_002288905.1 Enhydra lutris kenyoni | reverse complement strand
TATATATATATATATATATATATATGTTGATTTTTTATGAATGAGGCCCACTGTGTTTGAGAAAACCAGGTTCTTCTTTACTTGACCCAGATAATAATAGGTTTTGGGTTTTTTTTAGGGATGTTTGATCACCCAAATCTGGAAGTAAGTCCCTGCATCCTTCTAAAAGTGCAAACTGTCTTTGAAAAGAACAGTATAAATTCATACCATATAGAAAACAAAAAAGCAGACAAACCTTAAAGTTGATTTTTAAATGTATGGTTTCAAAATGGCAAACAAAAGCTTCAACAAAAATTTTAAACCAAGTTTATAGCTCCAGCCATGAATAAAAATAGGAGAGAATCATGCACAGAAGAACTCATACACAGCCTCTATAGAGTTGTTTTCTCAGGAAGGGAAAGATCTGATTTCTTAAAATCTGTTTTTCAAGCAAAATGAATAAAATATCTCAAATATTTTATCATAAGTGCCAAACATGGCAGATGGCATTTGCATGGAGATTATATAATCACATTGAAAACCAACCATAAAGTTCTAAGAATATATGCAGAGTGAAAATACCTCCACCTCATCCTCTCACAGATCAGAGCAGCTCTCCTGCAGGGAAGGCCTACAGCATCTGAAGTCCAGAGAGTGAAATGCAAGGGGGGGGGGGAGAATTCCACTTCTCTGGCTCATGACTCAAACTTGAATCAAGGGTTCAGTCAGTGCCCATGCTCTCACATTATCACAGAACCCAGTGATCTGAATCCCAAAAAGCCATTGAGATCAAGAAGGATCTACTTTGTAGAGTCTTGTATATTATTTCCATGAAACACCCAAATTTTCAATTCAATTCAATATGTTTTTGAGTGCCAATTGAGATCTTCAGCAATCACTTTATGTTTTGATTAGTGCTTGGCTTCAGTAATGTCTCAATATATGTTTGGGATAAATGAATTTATGAATGCGTGAAGTTGTGTTTTAAGAAATGGTCTTGCTTCCTAATGGAATGTGAGGAAAAGTCTTTTTCCCTCAATAAGACCGCAAGCTGCTTCTTTCCTGACAAGGATCCAGCCTTCATTCCGTTACACCTAACAAAAGTGGCACATTGAGCCACTTTTTAAAATTAAATCACCTTTATGGGGCCGTAATCTACATAAAGTAAAATTTACCAATTTTAAGAGTAAAAGTAAATGAGTTCTACCAAATGTTTACAATTATTGCAACCACCACTACAATTAGGATCAAGAAAATTGCCATCCTCCAAAAAGCTTTTTTCCTGCTCCTTGCAGTCAATTCTATCTCCCTACTCCCTGGCCCCTAGGAAACCACCGTCCACTACTGTTTTACCTTTTCTAGAACCGCATATATATTGAATCATATAGTAGGTTGTCTTTTCTATCTGGCATCTTTCTCCTATAATGCATTTGAGTTTTATGCACGTTGTTGTGTGTATCAATAGTCCTTTCATTTTTGTTTTTCAGTAATATCCCATTGTATGAATGTAACTCAACTGATGGGCTTTTGGGTTGTTTTCAGTTTGGAGCAGTATGAATAAAGGAGCAACGGATCTGCAAGCATAAGTCTTTGTATGGACATGTTTTCTATTTTCCTGGCTAAACTTAGAAGTGGAATTGCCAGGTCATATAGTGAGGGTATATCTGACTTTAATAATAAATTGTTGAACTTTCTTCCAAAGATACACACACACACACACACACACACAAAGAGGCATTCCCACTGTATTCCAGTGTTCCACATCCTCATCACATCCTCATCAATACTCAGCAGAGTTTTTTTTTAATCTCCACCACTCGGGTGAGTATATAGTAGTATCTCATTGTGCGGTTTTATTTTGTATTTCTTTAGTGGCTAATGTCATTGAGCACCTGTTCATGTGTTTGACAGATCAATCCTGATCACTAGGTTTTATTCCTAATAACAGAATGAGAAGGATCAAATATTTTCTCCCTGGACAGAGAGTCCAGGGAGAAAGTCCAGAGTCATAAATCCAGAGGTATGCAGATTCTGGAATGACTGGCTCAAGATAAGACCACACCTAGAAAAGATAACATACCTTAAAGATCCACACTTTGGAAAAATCTTTCAAAGCTAAAGATGAATAGCTAAAGGCCAAATAAATTGTCTGCTGTTTCTTTCTTAGGGAAGGGAGGAAAAAAATAAGAAAAACAATCATCTCACAAATGGAAAGATCTGGAAGTGATACAGCAGTTTCTTCTCTAACAGACACCCCCACATAGTATATCACTAGCTATCAGATGGCCATATGAGATCTGAAGGCTTCAGAACACTAAATTTGCCTCTCAAAAGAACCGAATGTTAAACTACGCCACACATGTCGTTCGTCTCTTGCAGCATTCAATTTTCTCCTCATCTTATTCTTTTTAGGTGGGATTCAAAACACCCACCAGGGATATATTTTTTTAGAGAAAGAGAAAGTTGTTTTGGTAGAAAATGTGTTCAACTCCTAATCATTTGTCAAGGTTTATTTTTTTTCTTCATACGAGATGTAACTTTCCATCTACTTAAAGTACAGTAAATTACTCATATTTGGGACATCAAAAAATGTCACCCCTTTTCTTAGGAAAAGAATAAAATCAGTCTACACAATTATCCTCTCCATCACGAACAGTCTTTTTAAAAAGTCTTAGGGAACATATCTGTATAATTCTTCCAAATTCTCTACTAGAAACTGGCATCAACCCTGGGAGTCTCTTCTCTCAAGTTTCGATCTTTGTTCCAATTGTATCCTCAGACATCTGCTCTCCAGCCTTGAAGTTGAAGAATCAAGCCCAATAAATTGGACTTTTTTTCAAAAGCAGAAAGTCTGTTCAGAAGTAATTTATATAATAACTTAATATTTGTCATCAGAAAAGGGGAGCAAAAGATAAAAGACACGAGGCAATAATCTATTTACAGCTGAGATTTGTTCATTTGCATTGCCCTTCCTTCTGTAAACTTAACCTATACTTGTGTCTGATTGGAGATCAGGAATTGAGTCGGCCAGCCCACATTTTGACCTTGGAGGTACAGACATAGGGCCATAATAAAATGAATGAGCCTTTCTTTCGGGGACACTAGATAGATCCATCCTCTTTTATAAACCATGGTGGACGGTAATTATATCTGCATCCAACTAGATTTTTGTTCCCATCTTTAGGAACTCCATTTTCATAAATACTCAATACTTGACTTATTTCTTTGACAAGCATATTTTCCAATGTAAGATATGCCACTTTAAATCCAAATATAAATTTAAATGCCTGAGATTTGGCCAAGAAACAGATTGAGTATCAAATGAGAACATCGTGGTATTTCACACACTTATGTGTTAATTACTCCAACTAGGATTGATTCCCTAAAGATGTGTTACTTGACATCCATCAATCAGTCCATTTGTGGAAACCAAAGTTATCTAATCATCTACAAAACTCAGAATGATTGATAAATACAGTTATGTCTTGCCCCCTCCTCCATTTTCTCATGGAAGTCCTTTGCCATCATCCATCTCTAATATCCAACCTCAAGATTATTTAACTCTGAATAGTTGTCCCCAGTGCCACTCCTACCTCAGCCCCTACACCATTTGTGAGCCAACCTTTACTCCCTTCATTTCTGTAGTCAGCAGAAGAAGAAAACAGTCCAATCCACTTCTGTAGATGGACTCTGTGATGAATGAAAAGCTCAGCCTGCTTGAAGCCATTTCATAATGCAATGAGCAGCAGAGGGAATAAGGAAATCTGAAAACAGCTTTCCTGCACTTCCTAGCACCATCTTTAGCAGGGGAATTAATATCACTTTTTTTAAAGAAATTAAACACACGTAGTGTAGGTAGTTATTTAAACCATGTCATTAATGATGTTTTTCCAATATTGCTTTTCTTTAAATAGGTCCAAAGCATTGTTATTCCCCTGTAAATCCACGTGTGGGTATAGGATGTGGAGAGGAGACAAACTCCTCTCCACCACATCTCCATGCACCAAGGCTCTCCTAGAAGGATCCAAATACAGAATCCAGGAAGGGCCACAACCTGGGGCACTCTAGGGGTGAGTGAGTGCCTTAGAATTCTCCAGCCCACAGGTACCAACAGCTGCCTTCCTCCTCACCATCTCCCTCTACTACTAGAAGAGGGCTGAGGCCATGCCACTTGGGAGCAGCTCTTACACCAATTTGCTGCCAATAAATATTTGCTGCTGGGGCCGTTGATTAAAACAGCAAAATCTTCCAGACTCTGGGGGTTCACAAAGTTCAAGTCTTCTCCTGCGTGGCCAGGTTTTGCTCACCTAAGAGGCAGGGGAAAAGATTTTTGGGGTCACCCACCTCCACTCTCCCTGACTGCCAAATGTGACCATGAAGGAGAAATAATTTAAAGGAGAGAAAGAAAAACAGCTCAGAAAAGGACATTTCCAGTAAGACTGTTCCATTGCAGTCCTCTGCAACATTTACTGTTGCATCATACAGGAGTCTTCCCCCTACCTGGGCTCCTTCTAAAGGCACATGATTCCCACAGCTTAGAAATGAAGTAAGAATGCAGAAGGTCATGGAATGTGTTATCTCAAGTCATAGATTCTTAGAGCCAGAGTGAACCAAAAGGTCCTTTAATCCAACCATTTTGTTTTACAGATGAAAACACTAGGGCCAATGAGGGTAGGTGTAATTTACTCAAGATTATAATCTGGTAATCTAAAATCAATTTAATGCACCTCCTCTCCTTATCTTCTAAGATAAAGAACTATGAGCTGCCAAACCAACAATGATGATGACGATGATGATGACGATAATGACATAAATTTATCATATGCCTACTGTTGTCAGGTGCTGTGTTGAATGCCTTTCACAGATTATTTTATTTAAACCTTTCAACGAGACTAGACGCACATACTCTTATTAGCCCCATGTTAGAGATGAAGAAACTGAAACATGTTCTAGCCACTGGCTAGAGGTCACACAGCTACTAGATGAAAGAGTCCATGCCCTTAACCATACATTCTATACTCACTGAAATTCAATACTCCTGTTGTGACCCTAAGCACTTCCTGAATCATCACTACATTAATTACTCTCAGTATTCTCATAGGTCCTATTTGTTCATAGAGAACCAGGATAACCCATTTCTACAAAATACCAGAAAACAGATTATAGCTGCTCTCCCACTAGTTGGACGGCCTGGCTCTTTTGGTATTCTCTGTATTCCAAGCAAGTTGGATTGTCTACAGAAAGGCCAAGTCCATTTGACATAACCTTTAGAAAACTAATCCTTGTCTGGTATTTAAAGGACTTCTCAATATTTTCAGTATACATTTACACTACTTGCCAAACACTTTTTACCCTACCACCTGTAACAGACATAAGTATCCAAGCTGCCTTTGAAAACATAACACCAAAACATTCACCCATCTGACAGCATCCCAGAGCCTGGCAACCATGTGTCAGCAAACCTCAGGGTCCATGAGGATCCCAGAGCACTTTTACTCACATATCAACTTCAGTCCATCCACCTAGACAAAGAGGACATAAAGACTTGCTCTTGAAGAAGTCTTGTCTGGGATATTCTGAAATAGTGTAAAATGGTAGCAGAGGCATTTGAAAGACTTCTCCATACCAGCCGTATTCCCCATCCGGGAGCATAGAAGTGGCTGGATGGAAAGACATTGTTATAGAGTCAGTATGGAGTTCATGGTTGAAGAGAGTGGACTCTGTCCTCAGGCCTCAGCTTGAATCTTGGATCTTGCATTTCCACACACAGAGATCTTCAGCAACTTCTGAGTCTCAATTTCCCCAAAAATCTATCTCACAAAACCAGTGTGAAGATTAAAAACAAAAAAACTATCTCACAAAACCAATGTGAATATTAAATGAGATAATAGATTGTAAGTGTCTAGCACAGTGCCTAGCACATAGTAATACAAGTTAATGGTCATTCTTGATGTTTTTCTTTTATTAACTCCAGTAGAGAGAATTCTCCTCAACTTTATTCTAGGAGATGAAAGAAGGATAAAATGGAAGTAGCAGGGAGGAAGGTTCATAAAAAAATTGGGCAGAAAATTCTAAGGCCAGTAGATCCCAAAGCCAGGAAAATCTAAGGAATGACTCTAAGTCTGGGCACAAAAAGAGAATCTAGCCAATTATACCTACTTTCCAGTACTTTTCAAGAATATATTTATAGTGTATGTTTAGGTGTTTATGCTTTATATATAATTAGCTATTTTTCTTCAACATATCCCGTAATTATTTTATCAAATGCACATCTGTTTTAATTAGGCATGTACACACTTTACTGTACTGTAAAATGTCAAACACACTGTAAAATAGCTCAGAGTACATTAACACATAAAAACAAAAATTCGTTTGACATATCACAAACAGCTGCAAGAAGCTCATAGACTCAACCAGCTGCTGCTCGACAGCTTCCAGCCAATGGCTGTTTCATTGGGTCCTTCGAAGATTGTTCCCATGCTGGAGCTGCAGTGTCTGTTTTCAGTTCTCTTGACTCAACTTGATTGTCAGACATGTTTGGGGAAGTATGTGTGGCTTGGCTGGAGCCATATGTGCCAACCAGTCTTCAGCTTGCCAAGCGGAGAATCCTAGTGCAACTGATAATACCAAATACCTCAAATCCAGAAGGGGCTTCAGCTGTCAACTAGAAGACTCCCTCGTTACACAGATGGCAACACTGGGAATCGGAGGGAAGAGCTGAGTTAGTGAATGCACGGAGTCATCCCTGGGTCATTTAATGCCCAGTATGGTGTTTCTTCCTCTGCAATGGTTTCTGAACCCGACCATACAGCAGAATCATCAGGAGCACTGGCATAAATTTCAATTCCCAGAGCCCACCCAGACCAAGAATCTTGTATGGGAGGTCTGAGGTGCAGCCCAGGAATATATATTTTAACAAGATTGCTGCCAATCACAAAACTATTTTGTATACAGAATATATAAAAAACTATTACACATTAATAATAGGAAGGTATTATAACCCAAGACTTGAATGAATATTCTACAAAGGAAGTTATAAAAATGGCCAATCAGCACATGGACAGTGTTCAATATCATAAGTCATCAGGAAAATGCAATTTAAAAACCACAATGAGATATCATTTCACATGCACTCAAATAGCCAGAATTTAAAATACTAACACCCTCAAATGTTGGCAAGAATGTGGAGCAACTAGAATTTTCACACATTGCTGGTAGGAGTGGAACATAGGACAGCCATTTTGGAAAGCTATTAGGCTTTGTCTTATAAAGTGAAGCATACCTCTGCTCTATGACCCAGCAGTACCAATAAAAAAGACATATGTCCAAAAAAAAGTGAACGAAAATATTCACAGTAGCTTTACTCTTATATTCTTCTGGAAATAACTCAAATGGCCATCAAAAGAAGGATGGATAAACACACTGTAGTATACTCATGCAGTGGAATATGACTCAGCAACAAAAGGAATTGTTGATATGTACAAAATCTCACTGATGTTATGCTGAGGGAAAGAGGTTGGACACAAAAGAATACACCTTAGGATTCTTTTATATAAAGTTATAGAATGCATAAAACTAGTCTATGGAGATCGAGTCAGAACAATGATTGCCTATGGAGGAGGGACAGTTGGCTGAAAGGAGTTTTCTGGGGTGATAGAAATGCTCTATACCTCAATAGGGGCACAAGTTACATGAATGTATATATTTAGAAAAATTCATCAAACTATATACTTAAGACCAGTGGTTTTCATTATATATACCTTACTTCCCAATTTTAAAAGGAGGGAATAAATAAATAAATAAATAAATAGCAAGTGCTCTACAGACCTATTTTTACTAAATATTGCTGTCTTCCCTTCTCTGATTTACTTTTTTTACTCTTCTACCAGTATTCCGTCACCTCCCAAATAATCTACTTGTACTCAAGTCCTTGTCTCAGGCTATGCTTCTGCGTAATCCCTTCAGCCACATTCTCTGAATACAATGCAATAAAACTAGAAGTTAATAAAAAGTATTTAAATAAAACCAAAAAGAAACCTTTCTAAACACTTGGGAATTATAAAGAAAAGTGGCTATCCTAAATAATGATAAGCCTAAGGTAAAAATAAAGAGCATAGCAGCAGATAATTATATACATATACATTTATAGGATATGGCTAAAGCAGTACTTTTTATAACATGTAACCTTGCACATTTGGTATTATTTTTAAAAAAAGATAATGAATTTTTTCAACTCAAGAAACTAAAGAAAAAATGACAAACTATATCTCAAGCAAGGAAAGAAGATAATGAAGATAAATAAATACATAAATGAATTTTAAAAAATAGAAAAACAAAATTGATAGATGATAGTAAGAACTGGTTCTTTCAAAATTCAATAAAACAAACAAATCCCTGGATAAACCAATCAATAAAAACAGAGAGTAAAATCATAAATAAATACATTTAGGAATGAAAGATGACAGATGAATGGGTACACAGAAGATTTTAAAATTACAAGTGAAAAATTCACCAGGTGTGTAAATAGATTAGCAAAACTCAGCGAAATGGATAACTTTTGGCAGGGCAGGGGTGGATAAAGATTAACAAACTGACTCAAGAAGTAGTAGGTTAATTTTTAATTACCTCCCCCCACAAAAATTCTGTAGCCATGCAATTTTATAGATAAGTTCTTATAAATCATCCAAGAGCAGAAAATTCTCATTCTGTGTAAACTGTCCCACTACACATACACACACACATACATACCCCAGAAAAAGGACTCTGCCCACTTTATTTCATAAAATTATCTTCACTGTGATACCAAACGCTGCCAAAAATGGCACATGACCACACAAACACATACACACAAACATAGGTGTACAGAGAAGAGTTAACAAGTCTGACTGCTAATCTTAGAAAGATCTACTTACAAGATTGGCCCTTGGCTGGCATCTGGGAACTTGGAATTCAGGAGGGTTCCAATCCCCCTAATTGATAAGAATGGCTCACTGCACCTAAACTCTTTTGAGCCAATGGTATGTTTTATGCTGAACCCAGGTTTCACTCTAGCAGCCTGAAATTTTGGTATCTGCCTAGCACAGGCTGCCTGTGTGATCAGCGTCCAGTAAAAACCCTGGACACTGGGTCTGTAATGAGCTGCTTCCTTGGTAGACATCATTTCACATAAGCTGTGACATTCGTTGCTAGGGGAATTACATGCGTCTAGTGTGACTCCACCAGGAAAGGACTCCCAGAAGCTTGTGCCTGGTTTTCCCCTCACTGATTTTCCATATAGGTAAAAATCAAAAGTCACATCTTGGATGAGAATACTGAATAGCATCGTGTTACCAATTCTTGAGTTAATTGATAGTTTTAATAGAAGAGACTGAATATACAAATGGACAAGGGCCAAGAGTTGTGTAAAAGCAGAAGTCTAACCCACAGCTGCACCTACTGGTCCAGGAAACCCACCCCTTATCTAAAATAAACAGCCCATGAAGTCAGACTTCTAGGAAGTCTCTACTAGAGTGTATTAACTCTAGTAATAATGCAGGAAGTTAAACAAAAACTTTTGTAACTATTAGCCCAAAATAACTGACAGCTTCCCTAATTTTTTCACTGTCACCTAATTTCCCCACTGTCGATTTAGGACCAATTCGAGAAAGCCAAATAGGTACCCCTAACCAATCACATAAGATACCCACTTCCAGTCCACCTACCTCCAGCCTCTCTATTGTCATAGAGCACAGGGCACACCTGAGACCCTCTCTTCTCTCCACTATAAAGTTTTCCCACTCCTCTGCCTGCTGTTGAGTCTCTGCCAAAACACAAGTGATGGTGGCTAATTCCCTTGCTACAGAAAACTCCAAGTAGCCTTTTCTGTTCTCAGTTGGCTGGTCATGATTTCTGTAATAATACTGATGAAAATTCCAGCAAGACTTTTATTTAACCTTGGCAAAATAATTCTAAAGTTCGTCTTTCAGGATAAATATCTGAGAATAATCAAGAACATTTCTTAAAAACAAAAGTAATGAGAGGGTACTAGCTCATATTTTAAAACAATTAATAATTGTTATGTTATGTTATGTTATATTATATTATATATTAATAATTGTTATGTTGCATATGCATTTAGCCTTCAACCCACCACTAATATATGTAAAATTTCAGCCTTTAATAATAAAGTCATCACAAATCAGTAGAAAAATGAAGATATCATCCCCATAAAGCTGTGACTATCAGCCATTTGGGAAGAGAAGTCCATTTAAAAACATTTTAGGGGGCACCTGGGTGGCTCAGTTGGTCAAGCATCTGACTCTTGGTTTCAGCTCAGATCATGATCTCAGGATCATGAGATCAAGCCGTGCATGAGGCTCCACACCCAGCATGGAGTCTGCTTGAGAGTCTCTCCCTCTCCTTCCCCTTCTGCTCCTCTGTCTGCATGTGCATGCACTCTCTCTTTCTCTCTTTCTCTCAAATAAATATTTATTTTAAAATATTAAAAATTTTTAAAATATTTTAAAAATATTAAAATATATATTTTTATATAGATTTTTAAAATCTCAGGAATAGGGGCACCTGGGTGGCTCAGTGGGTTAAAGCTTCTGCCTTCGGTTCAGGTCATGGTTCCAGGGTCCTGGGATCGAGCCCCGCATCGGGCTCTCTGCTCAGCAGGGAGCCTGCTTCCCCCTCTCTCTCTGGCTGCCTCTCTGCCTACTTGTGATCTCTGTCAAATAAATAAATAAAATCTTAAAAAAAAAAAATCTCAGGAATATTTCCAAGTAAATTCTAGTGAGATTTAAAGGTAAATATAAGAAGTTACAATGATTAAAACAAAACTGTAAGAACATATAAGTGAATAGCATTTAATCTCTAAATGTCTAAAATGAAGTTTGAAAAAGGAAGCAATTAAAAAATCTATAATTCATGCATTTAAAAACAAAAGGACAAAAAACAAAATACTTACACTTAATACCATACAAAAATTATAAATATCATGTACATATATAAGGGTTTTGGTAAATAGATCAACGGATAAGTGGACAAAGTACATAGAAAAGTCACAAGCAAAAATAGAATGGCAAGCAAACGAAGAAAAACAGGCAAGAGCTCAAAAAATAAGATGCAGCTTTTTAGCTCTAAAATTAGTCATTTTCTTAAAAATAGGATTACCCGGTGCTGATGAGGTAGAGTGAAAGGGAGCTCACGTCTGGTGGACTGTAAGTAGTATAATCTTTTTTGAAAAGTGTTTTGGCAGAGCAAAGGAAGAGCTCGAAAAATATTCATATCAGTTGAGCCATTCGGTCTAAGAACAGGAAAAACAGAATCATGCACAAAGATGCTAAATGCAGTACTATTTATAATAACAAAGAAGTTGGAAACAACTGAAATGCTTCAGATTGGGAGATTGGATAAGCAAATTATGGTGCATTCAAAAGAAAATGTTATTCATTTATTTAAAACGTTTATAAAGAGTCTTTGGTAATATGGGGAAATGCTTATGTCAAATAATAAGCCAAAAAGCACAAAAGTATTCATTTGTTCAGTTCCATATGATCTCAATTATGTCCACAATTTGACAACTAGATATATTGTATATATACATATATATGCGTGTGTGTGTGTGCCAAAATGTAGCTTGATTGTCTCAGAATGGTAGGATAATGGAAGACATTTTGATTCTTTATACTTTTTACCATTTTTTTTTTCAATTTTCTGTAACAGGGGTTGAGGGGGCAGAATCTTGTTTAAAATTTTCAAAAAAGAGTCCAGGTTTCTCATACCAATATTAGAACAGACTTTTTGTTGTTGTTAAGAGAAGGGACTTAGAAAAAGCAATAACGTATGTTGGTGCCCGGGGTAGGGGATTACCTGATTAATTAAAGACTGCTAAAGAAGGTCTCTATAAGGAGATTGTACTCCCCGTTCAAGCCAGGTGACATAATTACCTTGGAAGACTCCCCACAACCTTTCAGAAACTGCCTGCTTTTCAGACACCCCACCCCCCACCCCTGCAAAATGGGCTATCCATCCTAAGGGACACTGAAATCTAAAACTGTTGTGAGAAGCTTTTAAGTTCTGTATTTTTTTCTTACTTTTTGAAACGAGTTTCAATGGGGTTCCATCCATGATTTGCAACCCACATTGGTTCAACCCACAGGGTTGAAAATGTGGGTTTTGCCCACATGCTGGAGAAATCAGTATGAAAGCGATAGTCTCTAATGTGATTCCACCAGGGAAAAGGCCAAGCAATGCCACAAAACTCAGAACAATAGATGGTTCCAATCAATAACCTTGGCATCTTCCTAAATCTTTTTATAGTTGTTCTTGTCTTGCCCTGGAATACATATTTGTTTGATCATCCGTGGGAAGCATGCAGCATGTTTAATCATAATATAACTGGTCAGAACTGCTTTGCATATATCAAGGGGAAAGCCATTGTCTCCAATCTCCACCTGCCTTATTAGCAAGGAGTCTAATTCTCGCCTTATTAGCAAGGAGTCTAATTCTCTTCTGAGATTCCACTTACCCTTTGATAATCCCAACGGGCTGAGAAAATTCCGCCAAGATGGAGATTCCTATGCAGGTGACCAGCTCTTGCTAGGAGCATCACCTAATGTCTCAGTGCCCAGCTCCTCTGAACAGCATCCACATTGGGCCCCAAGATTTAGCATTCAATGCTTTGTGGCCACATCTGGTTATTGCTTGGGCCCCGAAAGCAGGTTGAAACTGGGGGCAGGGATCTGCTAACACAGAGTCCCAAGGCCCCATTCTTCCCCTAGGATTCATGCCCAAGGGTCTGGACTTTGCCTTCTGAACCATAAAATTATAAACAATATAACTCAATGGTGTCACCCCCAAACAAATGGCTGCTCTTCTGTCCTCTGAAGCAGGTTACGGGGACCTTCCTCCTAACCCTTAGAGACTTTCCAAGCGACTCCAGGTGCCCAGGTACCACCCACTCTTCTGAAGGCTACCTCCATGGTTTTTTTTTGGCAGAGGAAAAGGTAAAATACACAAAGGTACCTTTGGTCCAATAAAGGCCTTCCGTTTCTATGGGACTTCCCACCGCCAGGCAGAGCTGCCTCTTATTACCGTCCACCATTAGGAATTTGAAGCTCAAAGACTGGCCTAAGGTTACATGGCTCAGCTTCCTTTTATAGTTTTCTCTCTTCTTGTCTAAACCCTTATGCTATTTCCTTCTATCTCTTCTCTTCCCAGACATCTTCCTCTTCCTTAGCTTTTCATTCATCAGCAATATTCATTGAGAACAAATATGAATCCAATATTTTACTAGGACATAAAGATCTTTTTCCACACTCTGAAAAAGCCCGTCATGTAGTTCTAGGAAGAAGACCATCAAAAGCCACGAAATAATCAGGCCCTCATTTTATTTCTACTTCTCATGTTTTTCTTCACCACAAACCCCACTCTTTCCCTTGTGTCTTCTGCTACCAAAAAAATTTGACTCTTTTAGCTTTCATTACTATATACATCATACAAAGGCTGAAATAGAACTACAGTTTATAGAACAATAAAATAAGCATCTATGTACTTTCCATTCTGTTTAAACAATACCAGCATTCCCAGTCAATGGTTGCCTCTTAGCAGGTGAAATTATTTATTTCTCAGGATGGTTCAGAATGGACAAACTTTGCAAGACTGAGCATTCTTTCAATTCAAAGGAGTTGAAAAAAATAAAATGGGGCAGTCAGCCGGGTGTTTTCTGTTGGCAGGCCTTTGGTCTGGAGACAAAGTATGGACTGATAGCCAAGTGCTACAGGGCCTTGATCCTAACATGCTGTAGAGGGTTTGAGGAGTTGGGAGTCCAATGAAGGACAAAGGTATGACCATGAGCGGCAGTACACACAACAATCTGTATTGGGAAGCACTTAGACAGGGCTGTGTGAGCCTCATAGCATGAGACTGTCCAAAGGAAGCTGCATCCAGAAGGGGAGGCGGGCCAGGGAACTCTGGGAGAGAGGGGACCAAAGAGGAGCTTGTATGTCTCTGTGATGTCTAGGGTCAGCAGGATGGCAGGGAGTCTCTCTCCAAAGGGCCCTCACACCTTGGGGTCTTATAACCACAATGCTCTACCTTATCAATGGCCCTAAATGGCTAACATTATACTTGTTTGGACTACTTTTTTAAACATTTTATTTACTTAATTTGAGAGAGAGCTTGTGCACATGAGCAAGGGGGGAGGGAGGGCAGAGGAAGAGGGAAAAGAGAAAATCCCAAGCAGACCACACAAGCCGGGCGGGGAGTGGGGGGTGAGGTGGGTACTCAGACACAGTGCTCAATCCCACCACCCCAAGATCACAACCTGAGCTGAAATCACCATCAGTCAGATGTTTAACTGACTGAGGTACCCAGGCTCCCCTGGACTATTTTTTTAAAAACTGAATATATAAAAACTTAATTTTGGCACAAGTAGGCTTTTGAGCTGTTAGCTCTCAGTCTGCAGTGAAGAAATAAACAACCTAAGGGCCAATATACAGAGGCCACCTTTGGCCCAGTTCTATAACACCTACTTCTCCACTCAGTATGCTAAGTGTTTGTCATCTCCCTTGGAAGAGACCCTCTACCCCCCACCCGTGGTTGCTGCCTCCACCCTAACTCCTTTACTACTCCCACTGTCCAATCTAGCTTTCAGCCGCTGGGGGATGCTGGGCAGAGAGGGGACTGCTTCCTGAAGAAGGCATTTGGACAGACCCTGAGCCTGACAGTTGGCAAAGCAACACATCTGCACATCACCCCCAAGGATGCCCTGTGTATACAGGGAGGAAAGACAGGAATCTTTCCCTCTCTCTGATCATCAGGGTTTGCTGACCACAGGTAAACTAACAGCCACGCAGGTATCTCTAAGAGTAAGAAATGGACTTTCCCTCTTCTCTTTTTACACACACACACACACATACACACATCTATATGCAGACTCTTTTTGTAAACTTTAGACCAAAAAAAAAGTAAGCCAAACACCTGAAAACTAATATATAACTGTGAGATCTTTCTCATTTTATTCCAAGATTGAAATACAGAGATAATGGTAAACTTTTTCCAAAACCTTATCTTGCAAAAATTATGACCATTACATCTCATGTCTTCTGATGCTATTTGGTAAGGAAAAACCACTTGACCACATAACAATGGGATGCTTAATATTCAACATTTTTAAATATATGTATATTTTTTGGCAGAATCAGATACAAGGATTTTTTTTTAAGATTTTATTTATTTATTTGAGAGAGAATGAGAGAGAGAGAGAGAACACATGGTGGGGGAGAGTCAGAGGGAGAAGCAGACTCCCCACCAAGCAGGGAGCCCGATGCAGAACTCCATCCTGGGACTCCAGGATCATGACCTGAGTCGAATGCAGGTGCTTAACCAACTGAGCCACCCAGGCTCCCAGAAGCAAGGATATTTAAAAAGAAAGAGGGATCAGGTCAGCCAGTAGCCCCAGTGATGCAAGATTATTCAGCTAATGGACCTCCAAAGCACCCATTGGAAAACAACTGTGTGATTTCACAACTGATACTCTCAAAAAGCTTATTCGGATAATAGTGTGAAAAGAGCCAACCCCAAGGAAAGGCCAGGCCACTGGGGTTGAGACCATCCCCCTACACAGAGTGGACAAGAGCATTAGGATTATCTGAATAATTCCATCTCACCTTTCCTCCTTCATCTTATCTCAAGAAAAGTTTCAAGAGCTCAGACAAACATGGGTTTGGTTTATTTTTGCCTTTGTTTTTTCACATTTATTTAATTATACAGATGACTACTTTATCCAGCCTCTTACTTGGAGAAAGGCAAAGGATCAAGGAACATCTTCCTCTCTTTACCAGCTACTGGTGAAAAAACACTCTGCAGCCCTGTACCTGGGCAATGTGACACATTTTTGTCAGTTTTCTTTTTCCCAGTGGGTGAAATTTAACCAATACTTTGTTAGCGAAGGTCTAGTTGCTCCCCAGAGGAAAATTACAGGAGTGAAGATATAACCTCTGCCATGCCACATTTGAGCTTAAAAGGATAGATTTCTAGGTCTAGCCACCGTTTTGAAATTAGGTTTTAAAAGGAATAGGTTTGTTGCTATGGATTTAAGGGGCAGCAGGGCCAACATTCACTTACAGTTCTCAAAAATAACAGTGAGCAAAAATATTTCCATCCTATTACAGCTTGGAAGAAGGATTAAAAAAAAAAGAAGAAGAAGAAGGGGAAAAAAAGCTCTCTGTCGGACCACAGTGAAGCACTGATGGCCACAAACGCTAACAACATTAACTTTGCATTATTGAGATTCACACACTCACTCATTTCATTAGCAAACATCCTCCAGATTAAAACAGACATAAGGGGTAGCTTGAAACTAATAGCAGAGGACTGCCTGGCCGTCACTCTGTCAATTTCATCTCCAGGACTATTTCCCCTGACAGCTTCTTCCAGTGTATTTCAACCAGCTGTAAAACCTGCCTTCTCCCTCTTTTCTCCCTTTAAAGCAGAAGCCTGCAGAGGATTTTGGTGCATTAGGACAGACTTTATTAAACAACTTAATCCATCTCTGCCTGCCTAGCCTGGCCTAGGGAGTCTTAATTAATCAATAAGCATTTATTGAGTGTTCCAGTGTGCATAATAGTCCTGAGTCAGGTGCTGTGCAGACTTCAAGGATCTAGTTAGGAAAACGGAGCACATTGCGTTCTAGGAGGTTTCCTGACAGTAGGAGTTAGTACATGGGGAAAAGGACGTAACGTGTCGAGGGCCTCCTGGGCACAAACACTGTGCTACATGATTACTTCAGTTCATCTCTATTCATTTGCAAGGCCTCCCATAAGAAGGTACCATGGACTGGTGGCTTAAGAAAGAGAAATGTATTTCCTCGCAGCTCTGGAGGCTAGAAGTTCAAGAGCAAGTCGTTGGCAGATTTGTTTTAATTCTGTGGCTTCTGTCCTAGGCTCGTAGGTGACCACCTTCTCTGTTTTCACATGGTCTTTTCTTCTGTGCTCACTCATATCCTGTTCCTATGAAGACACCAGTCATGCTGGATTAGGGTCCACTCCAAAGACCTCCTTTTAACTTAATTACCTCTTTAAAGCCCTTGTCTCCAAATACAGTTATAGTCCGATGTCCTGGGATTAGGATTTAAACTAAGAATTTGGGGGGGGGGGGGTGGTAACAGTTCAGCCCATAACAAAATCCTGCCATGAAGGTGAGCAAATATATCAGAGAGGACTCTTTCTGTTTGAAAAACAAACCAAAAAGCAAAGAAAACAGAAAACTGGACTCAAACAATGGGTTAGGATTAAGGATATAATTTTCAGTTACAAATAACAGAAAAAAATCACAGGGAATTTAGTGTAATAGAAGTTTATTTCTCACTTTCAAAAAGATAAGAAGTAGTCCCAAACTGGAATGCTACTTCATGACAATAGGGACCTGGGCATCTTCTACAGTTTTTGTCCCCAAAGTCACCTTGTGGTCCAAATGGCTGCTGAAAATTTCAGCCATTAATTCTATATTCCACTTTGTTGATTCTGTTCTCAGAAAAACTCTCCCTTCACAGTTGTAAGATGGCTGCAACATACTCAGATCTTATCCTCCCTAAACTCCATATCTGGTGGAAAAGAGCAAGAGCCTCTCCTCTAGAAATATCAGCAAAATTATACTTGTGTCCCATGGATCTTTTTTTTTTAAGATTTTATTTATTTATTCGACAGAGAGAGATCACAAGTAGACGGAGAGGCAGGCAGAGAGAGAGAGAGAGAGAGGGAAGCAGGCTCCCTGCTGAGCAGAGAGCCCGATGCGGGACTCAATCCCAGGACCCTGAGATCATGACCTGAGCCGAAGGGAGAGGCTTAACCCACTGAACCACCCAGGCGCCCCTGTCCCATGGATCTTGATTGGGTCACATGTCCATGGAAATGTGGATGTCCTGGGAATCCAGGGAAATATGATGTTCTGACTGCCTTGGGTCTGGACACTGACCCACCACTGGGCTAAGAGTGTGGCTGGCATGAACTCCAGAAGGAAATTTCATTTAATGCTTTACTACATGAAGGACAAATGGATGTTGGGCAGGGCCACAAATATCCACAGGGTATTTTCCAGAGTTTTCAGATCAGCCCAATGAGACTTAGAAAGGCTACATTACTTGGCCAGGTACCCACACAATTGAGGGAATGAGGATTCAGACCCTACTCTGCAATAGCAAAGAGATTCCACTTCTTATTCTGTTGCCTTAATAGAATCAAAGCCCAGGGATATCACCATGGGATGGAGTGAAGTGGGAAGAGCTCAAGAAAGAACTGAGTTAATTACCCATAGGTAAGACTTAGATGCCAGGGGAACCAAAATACAAGTACAACAGGCAAGGAGATTTTCTTCACAGTGTATCAGTGCCTGAAGGCAACCTACAGAATGGTTGCCTTGGCAAAATACCAGGGCACCCTCAGCCACCACTACTGAGGACGAGTTGGCAAATTCCACAGATCACTAGTAAATATTCCATGGGGAAAAAAAGGGGGTGCCTGGGTGGCTCAGTGGGTTAAAGCCTCTGCCTTCGGCTCAGGTCATGATTCCAGAGTCCTGGGATCCAGCCCCGCATCAGGCTGTCTGCTCAGCAGGGAGCCTGCTTCCCTTCCTCTCTCTCTGTTGCCTCTCTGCCTACTTGTGATCTCTGTCTGTCAAATAAATAAATAAAATCTTTAAAAAAAAAAAAAAAAGAATGTGTTTCAGAGCCAAATGGTCTGAGGGAAACCTGTCCCCATCCTCTTGGAGGGTCATAGTAAACAAACAAACAAAAAGGCTCTAAGAAGTCCTGAGTTATTTCGTTTGGCTTAACCAGAATTTCCCAAACAACTTTTATTTGTTCCTCAAAACTTTTGTTTGTTGGTTGCTTTGCTCTGAACACCTATTAATATCTTTCATAGTCTGAGAAACCAACATCCTTTGAAATGTACTTCGGGAAGGAGAAATTGCTGATTTAACCCAAAACCTAATTTTTCAGAAGAGGAAACCAAGGGCCAGGGAGGTTAAGGGACATCACCAAGGTTGCCTGACAGGTGAGTGACAGCCCCGAGACTAGAAGCCAGGCATCCTCCCTCGACCCGGTACAACCAGTTTATACTAACTTGCATGTGGGTGGTGGTTTTCAAAGTACTATTATGTGAAATTACCTTATGTTGAACATGACAAAACTAAATCTGACATTGTTCTCATTTAACAATTCAGGTCTCGCTGAATGACAGGGATCATCTAAGTAGATGAGCAGTTCCTGCATTTCCAAGAACTGGTGTGTGTGTGTGTGTGTGTGTGTTTCCATGGGCTCTTGCATACATCCACACCAGGACCAAAGGCACTGGGAGTTAAATTACTTACCTGCAGCACTCACCCTGCCTTACCTACTTATTACACTAGGTCTAGGAATTATTTCTATTTCCTCATTTTCTTCTATAGATTTTGAGTAGATACATCAGTCAATCAATCAAGAAATATTTATTGTGTGTTTACTATGCTCTCAGAACTGTTCTAGACCCTGTGGGGCACACAACTATAAATCAGCCCAGTGATTATTTATTGAATATTTACTATGTGAGAAGCCCTGCTAAATATTATGGGAGGTACAAAGTTAAACAAGTTGTTGATCCTTTCCCAAGAAGCTTCCTATTCAGTGAAGGATATAAGGTAAGTGCTCAAATAAATACAATGAAAGGCAACATATGATCATAGAAGGAAATTGATTGTCAGTTGGTTGTGAATGGGGGGAGACGTTGGAGCTGGAGTTCAAGGGTCCTATCTGACTGCACTGGCTCCTCTCTGCAGGTGAGGAGTGAAGTTATAAAAGCTATTGGGCTCCTGATTTTGCAGCTGAATGCAGGAAAGCCTCTAACAGAGGTTCTTAACCCGGACTGCAAATTGGAATCATCTGGGGAGATTTTAAAACACAGATGTCTGAGGTTCTATCCCTGCCTAGCTGAATCCAAATCTTGGTACTTAGAGCATTAGGATTCTATTTTCTTTTTAAAGCCTCACCAGGTGACTTTGTTGGGGTCAGGGTTGAAAGCTGCTGGCCAGATGGGGGTAGGGAGGCTGAGGCACCTGGGGTGGATGGGAACAGGAAAGAGTAGACACCGGGGTGGAGGAAGAATCCAGGGTCCTGATGAGAGGCTAGTACTTGGAGCAAAGAACAGAGCATCAAAGATGACTTCAAGATATAAGTGACGAAGCCAAAATGGCCACTGTGGAGCGTGTGCTAGGCAACAAGCATTAAAAAGAAGCATCCAGAACCCATTAGAGTTGAACAACATGGATCTGGTCTGCCTGGAGCCTTTCTCTCCAAACCAGAGAGACCACTCCCAACCAGAGAGAGCATTCCCAATCAGGGAGACCTGTCCCAACCAGGAGACCACCCACAATGAGGGAGAGCACTCCCAGTGGGGGACAGCATTCCCAACAAGGAAGAACCCAACCAGGGAGAACACTCCCAACCAAGGAGAACACTCTCAACCAGGGGATGAGCATTCATCCTGAACTAGTTCTTAAAGCACTTTAGGGGCCATTATTGTGCAGGGACCCCACAGCCACTTGCTCAGCAGCATCTTCTAACCACAAGCAAGTGTTCCTTGGGATCTTGAAACAATAACCACAAGACGCGCTAAAGCTAGTGAGTGTTCACTGGGTGCCAGAGCTGCATTACAACTTGGGCTATCTTTTCTCATCCCAGTCTCCCAACAGTCCCACCAAACCAGCCCAACTGTTATCCTGCCATCACAGACAAAGAAACTGAGACACCAAGAACTGAAGGACCATGCCAGAGGTGCCACATCTTATGAGCAGAAGGACTAAAATGCTGAGGATTAATCAAAGACATGTTTCAGCGCTTCTTATTTTCCTCTGTAAAAACACATTACGTGTAGTGTGTCCGTGGCCTGATTTTTGTTGACTGAAATTTTGCTAAATATCTATTAGTGCAAGCAACTGAGCTAAGTGGGATTTGAGATGCAGTCAGAGGGAGTCCCAGGGGATTTGGAACAGGGAAACATAATATAACTTCATTTAATTCTCACAAGTCTCTGAAAAGACTGAAGCTCAGAGAGGTTCAGGATCTTGCCCAAGCACCACTGGAAAAAGGTGAAGTTGAGATGTGAACCCAAGTTTATCCGAATCCAGTGTTTTTACATCATAACCCTGTCCTGCCCACAGGGTATCAAGGCTAACCTGATGCCTGCTGTCATGAACAACTCCCCTGACACGTTTCTCTACCACCTACTTCCCCATATGCATAAGCCAAGTTCCCTCCGCTGTGCTCAGGCTGTCTGGAAACCAGCCAGGGAGAGTCTGGTTTGCCACCAGCTGCTTCTATCGAGCCACCTAGCTGCCAAAGAAGAGTTTGACCAGAACCCTCAAGAAGTGGAAAAATCCCCATCTCACCTCACCAGTGCCCTACAACAGATGCAGAGGTAGGCTACAAGCTAAAAGAAGCCAGGACCCTGCCAACCATGAAAATGGTGGGAGAGGGGTGGCTGGGAAAGTGACTGTCCCTGCTATGGGTACAACAGCCTTTGCAAGACAGCGCATTGATCACACCACCAGGGAAGGTGAACAAAATCATGTAGCCCCTTGCTACTCGATGTGTGGTCCCCAGTGCAGCTGCAGCACCAGCACCACCATCTGGGAGCTGGTTAGAAACATAGAATCTCAGGGGCTCCTGGGTGGCTTGGTTGGTGAAGTGTCTGACTCTGGATTTCAGCTCAGGTCATGATCTCAGTGTCGTGGGATCAAGCCCTGCATCGGGCTCTGTGCTCACCAGGGAGTCTACTTGAGATTTTCTCTCTCTCCCTCTCCCTCTGCCCCATCCTCCTGCTTGAACTCCAAATAATTAAACACATAAATACATAAAATCTTTTTTTTTTAAAGGCAGAATTTTAGCCCCCATCCCAGACCTACCAAATCAGAATGTGCATTTTACCAAACTCCCCAGGTGACCATATGCACATTAAAGTCGGAGAAGTGCTGATCTAGAGCACACTTCTTGCTTTACAGAAGAGGAAACAGCTTTAAAGGGGTGGAGGGGCCTTCTCCAAGGTCTCATAGCTAGACCACACCAGACCTGAGATGTATAACAACACACACATGGACGGCACTTTCCCTTTGTTCATTCACTTAATCTTCACAACAGTGGCACACAGTGGAGAACGGCAGAGCTATTATATCCATTTTACTTATGAGGAACCTGAGGAACAGAGATATTAAGGAATTCAAGGAAATGACAAACCACAAATTGACAGAGCCAGAATTCAGGCCAGGGATCCTACCTCATTTTGCCCAGTGTTCAAAGGCAGGGGTCCACAGACTTTTCTATAAAGGGTCAGATGACAAATGCTTTAAGCTTTGTGAACCATGCAACCTCCATCATGATTCTTCAACTCTGCCATTGTGGCAGAAGAGCCATCACAGACAATAAATGAATAAGCATGACTATGTTCTAATAAAACTTTATTTATAAAAACAGGCAAAGGGCCAGATTTGGCCCCCAAGCTATAGTTTGCCAAGCCTCACATCATAATGCTCAGTCCTTAAGAAGGCAGTCTCTACTACATCAGCCTTCCTATCCTATTCTAGTCATTGAAGAGAGGAGGGAATGAGTGGGGCTTTTTTCCCCCAGGGAAAGGCCCTCCCAGAATCTCATATAGCACAGGATATTTGTCTGGGGGAAAAGAGGCTTTATTCCTGTCCCAAAGGGGTTTTGGACAGAACAAGGTAGACCTCACCAGGGATGCTGCATCTGGTTATGCAGGACATGCCCTTAGGAGGCTGTAAGGGGTTTAAATCCCTCCTACTTACCGCTCACTGAGCTAAAACCCTGGCTCAGGATGCCCCAGCTGGAGAGAAGCAAGCCCTTTGCTAATTGCTCTGCCCAGAGGGGACCCTTCCTGCAAACTCCCTCCCAGAGTGGGGGCCTTTTCTACTCTGTAGGAGGGAACTTTGTGCTAGCAGTAAACTCTGATAAATCCAGGACCCACTGCAGGATGAGCTCCCCTCCCCAGAAGCATCCCTGCAGCGAAGAGCTGCTGCAGCTGCTCCGTGAACACACTCCACACACTGGTCTGTCAGAAAGGGCGCATGAGACAAAAGGAAAGAAACCCCAGTAAGCAATGTCAGGCTCAGGAAACAAAGCTAGGGACCATCCTTTAATGTTTGCGTTCATTAATGTTCCCATCAATTTTAAACACTGGGGTAGAGCCTCCAGACTTTGCAGATCATTTAAAAGCTTAAGGGATTATCAAACCAGTCATTTAAAATGACATTTTCACTGTGCAAATATTATTCTATTAAAGAGCATGCATGGCACAGGCCGCCATCAGCTTTGGCAGGGTGACAGGGCCTTCCTGCATTGCAAACCCCACTGTTTCTTCATAAAGCTGTCAAGCCCCCGCTTAATGAAACATATATAAACGCAATGATGTTAGCCATGTCACAGCAAACTAATTCATTTTGGCTTTTTCCTGTTGCGCGGCCCCATTAAGGCTTTTATCAATGTGTCCTCGTAGGATCACCCCAGCAGGTCTGCCATTGGTCCAAGAAGATGAAACCCAAGAAAGTGTTTAATTTCCAAACAGGCTTAACATCTTAAAGAAATAAATAACCAACAGACCCAGTTTGAACGCAACGGTAACATGCACAAGACCGACGAAAGGGGTTTCACAGACTCAAGAGATACTGGAAGATTAATCAATAGCCCTGGTCCCTTCCTGAGGTCCTTTGACCTGATAGAGCTGCTGACTTCATTTCTTGAGGGTAGGTTTCCTTTTTTAATTACTAAATGACTAAAAGAGAATCCACATGGCATGACCAGGGCTTAGAAAAAACCTCTGGAAGCTATCTCCAGACTGTTTCTCAAGATGTGTATCTGTCTGGCCATTCTGACTCTGCCATGCTTGATCTTCTCTGGGTTTGCTCATGTCGTCTGGGAGGAATGGAGAGAGGCCTCACAGGGTCACTCTCCCCTCGAGCCCGGTGAGCCAAAGATGACTTACGTGGAAAATGGGAAAGCCTTCACACACCCCGAAACCTCCAGAGTTCCAACCCTTTTAGACAGCAGTGAAAAAAGACTGGCACCATGATCAACACCACGAGAATTCGCAAAGCCAGGGAAGATGGTTCGCCGATTGTACTAGGGTGCCTGGACGAGAGCCATCGGAACAGTCCTGTCTCCTTTAAATAAGAAGACAGAACTGTTCAGGAGAACAACCATTTCCAGCAACTTTCCTCTTGCCATAAAATTAATCCCCTGAACATGCGTCCCTGAGGAAAATTCACAAATTGGCCCAATTGACTCTATGTCACTATTTTCAGCTGTGGAGATGTGCTTACATCAATGATAAGCTAAAAATACTGAGCCGCTTGGGAATAGTGTTTACAGCAATTCCACCTAGGACTAGGCTTTGACACTTGAGGCCTAGGAAGAAAAAGTTCTTGAGGAAATCGTTAAGCCTAGATGTCTCTGAGGGGAGAGGACAGAGCTGGACTCTTCTACCTTTCCTTTTCCAACCACCAGCCCAGATGAACACGCGCATGTGCATGCGCACACACACACACACACACACACATACACACACACCCCAAGGCCATGTGCAACCATGTGCTGTGTATAACACCTGACTCAGGCCTCCTCTCTCCAGGGACAGCAAGAGAAATGCCTGTTCAACCTGCTTCTCAGGGAAGCCACTCCTGCCCATTTAAAGAATGCAGTTATCTCCCAGGATGCATCAGTGAAACAAAGGGTCAGATAATTTGAGGGTAAAAAAAATTAGATCCCTTCCGAGGGGACTTAAAACAAATTTGTATATTCAAGGCTCTGGAAAGCCCTGCAGTAAAGATACGTGTCCAATTTTGTGCAACCTGGCATTTGGCAATCTTGACTCGACAAGTGAATCTTTCATTCCACTAATATTCATGATTAAGGAACGTGGTTTTAGAAACTCTGGTAGAACACTTGTTAAACATAAGCTACCACAAAGAGAGAAGCCCTGATGACATCAAGTCTGTAATCCCCAAATAGAATATTTTCAATTCAGCATGGAAACTTCCAGAAAAGGGGGTGATACAGGTGTGTGTAATAATTCCGATTTTTCAAAAACCAACAACCTGCCCTCCCTCTACTGTACCGTTGACTAAAGCAAATACCCCATGGTGTGTGCAGCTGTGGACAACTGACACAAAGGCATTTGTGTACAGGCCTTCCTAGCCATCGAGGGGAGAGGGAAATTTGTTGCTGGGGAAAAACCTAACTGCACACTGCCAACACCAATAGTCTTCCTCCACAACAGACGTGGTGCCCGTGCCAAAAATCACTCTCGGTTCCCTTTTTAATTCTGCCCTCCTTTATCCACTAAGACTGGGGGGAAATTATTTTGATTGGACTTGGACAGCCACCTGCAGCTAGATCTTTAGCTATTATTAGTATTCTGTTTAAGCCCCTTTACAACAAGCTCATTGAAAAAGACAGTGGACTTTTGAAGTTGTCCAGTGCTATCTCTAGTGATTTTCTCAAGTTAACAACCTCCATACCAGCCAATTGTGCTGGCTGGGGAAGGTGATAATCTCCTCCCCAGGGTTGTGGTCAGGAATTAAGGGGTCTGGGATAAATTACAGAAGCAGTCTTTGCCAAGAGCTCTCTTCTCCTTGATCTTGCCCCATGCTTCCTCACTGTCTTTTTATTTTAACACAGTGCTCAGGTGCTTTTCTACTCTCTCTTTCCTACATTCCTCCAATAATTCAGGCCCTGGTGTCTTTCCTGAGCATCACACCCACTCAGAGTGGTCTCATAGGTACACAACCTCCAGTTTGGAACAACGCCTCTAAACATTGCTTATTTAAAATGATTTCTACCCAGTTACCTAATATTTCTTTCTAACAGAGAACACAAACAGTTCCCCTTCATTTTAAAACCTCCAACACTCCAACCTCCAACACCCACTACACTTGTAATAATAAGCCTTTATATTTGCTTATTCACTGACAAAGTAGCTCCATATACAAAGTCCCCATTTACGTTCACATGGTACTGTCGCCGTGACTTAGGAACATGCTTTTTGGGTGCTTATTATCCAGCCATTGAATAGGGAGCCAATTTGTTTCCATTTTTCTGTATCAGTAAATGAAGGAACTCAACCAAGTCTGAGCTGGTCTCCAAGATGAATGACAAAGAGAGAATTCAAATTTATCTCCCACAAAGCCAGAGTCCTAAGAACTCAGAAGAGCTCTTATTCCTTTGTAATACTTAGGATGAAACTCCATGGGCAGCCACAGAAAGCAGTCTTTGATCCTCCAACTTTGTTCTCCCTTCCCCTCCTGCCACAGCTGAGACCCATTCCAGGAACATCCACCTTGTGCTACTTTTCTTGGGGGGCAGAAGAGGATGGCAGGTTTCCGTTTCTTTGCTTTAATTTTTTTTTTTTTCTAATCAGTGGGTATTCGATCTCCACTGTTAACACTTTTCTATCCACAGATGAAAGCAGAAGTTAGTATCATAAGAGTTGAAGCAGTGGAAAAGCCCAAAGGAAACTCTTCTGAAATAAGAAATAAATCCACCAGGATTCAAATCCTGGCTTCACCATTTATGGGCTGGGTAGCCTTGGGCAAGATTACTTAACTTCTCTGAGCTTAATAACCTTGTCTGTAAAATAAAGATAATAATACCTCCTTCATAGAGTCCTTGTAAGGATCAAAGGAGTGAATAGTTTCTAGCACCTAATAAGTAGCGGATGGTATTTTATTACTCTTCTGTCTGAGTCAGCAGAAAAATAAGGCTAATAATAGTACATAACTAATCTGTTATTCTCCTTAGCACAATGAGAACCCAGCGAGCTTAAGGGCTATTGATGATGTCCTACAGCCCTCCGTTATTGTTAAATTCCCTTCCTTTTCTTATAGAAGCTTGTTATTAGGGGCACCTCGGTGGCTCAGTTGTTAAGCATCTGCCTTCAGCTCAGGTCATGATCCCAGGGTCCTGGGATCGAGCCCTGCGTCAGGCTCCCTGCTCAGCAGGAAGCCTGCTTCTCCTTCTCCCACTCCCCCTGCCTGGGTTCCCTCTCTTGCTGTCTCTCTCTCTGTCAAATAAATAAGTAAAACCCTTAAAAAAAAAAAAAAAAAGAAGAAGAAGAAGCTCATTATTAGAAAACCCATAGAAATTGAAGGTGACATTCTGAAAAATGGTAATGATATGTTGGTAAGTTTATAAGAGCTATGAAGGAAGTCTGGATTCGCTTTTTTCAAACATTAAAGGTATGGAATCTCATATTTATTGCACGTCTCTGAAGGCGTCGATCCTTACTGCAACCACATGAGGATGTCACTGCCACAAACATTTCAGGATGACACAGCTAGGCTCAGAGCACAAAGAACTTGCCCAAAATTCAGTAGCCTTTAAGTGGCAGAGGAAAGATTCGAACCCAAATCTCACTGACTCTAAAATCTATCCTTTTTACCTTACTTCCACCAAACATCAGAAAGGGGAAACTAACCAAGGAAAATTGCTGATTTTATCTATTTGAGAGAAAGCAACTATCAGGTGACCTCAGTGACAAATCTCCTAATACTGGTGTTATGTAAACTCAGTGTTCCCTGGTACACCTATTCTACCCTAAAACACTAACTTAGAAATCATGACACATAACAGGATTAAGGGAAGAGGGCAATCGAGTTGGAATAGAGGCTAGACAGATACACCAGATCTGCCAAAATTGTACCCTACAATGTTCTAAAATCTTCTAGAACACTGAAAGAGCCAATGGTTCTCAAGAACCAGGACAGTGATAGTGACGAAGGCCAACCTGAGAAACGACCAGCACAGGGCCTGAATTTGACTTTGATTTTGGTGGGTTTTATTTTGTTTTGTTAACCATGCAAACTGCAGGGAAGCAAGCCTGCTTCCTACACTTAGGAAAACGCTGGGAAAACCCTCACTCAAATGAATTTTTTTTAAGATTTCATTTATTTAGTTGAGAGAGAGAGCATGAGAAGGGGGAATATCAAAGGGAAAAGCAGACTCCCGGCTAAGCAGGGAGCCCGATGTGGGACTCCATCCCAGGACTCCAGAATCATGACCTGAGCCGAAGGCAGTCACTCAACCAACTGAGCCACCCAGACACCCCTCACTCGAATGATTTGCAGATGTACAGACCATATCATCATCACCATAGACTAGCACAGTCTCCAGTGAAGGCTTCTGGAGGCAACATAACTGAGGCTCCTCAGATGCCAGGACGGGACCTGGGAGCTGGACACTGAGAAGAAGTGAGCCCTGAGATCAGTCCATCTGTCCTCACTCGTGCTGACTTCTGTCCTGCCTCACAGGGCTATTCACCAGCGAGCTGGAACAGAGACGGCCTGGACAAGCCAGCATGTGGATGGATCTGTAGCTGGTTTCAGAACTGTCCCCTGCCATCACTGCTCTGCACCCCCACCAGGAGCAGACACTAGAAGCTGCACTCTCGGCCCCTCACAGCTGAGAGCAGTGGGAGAACCAGGCCCCCAACCCAGCAGATATAATACAGGGCCCTTGCTCAACCATATACTGGATGTGTAACTTCACTCCGCCCCCCTCCCCTGGCTTCTTCATCTGTGAAGAGGGGTAAAAATATCCATCACTTGGGCTGTCATAAGAATGAGATGAGTTGGGGCGCCTGGGTGGCTCAGTGGGTTAAGCCTCTGCCTTCAGCTCAGGTCATGATCTCAGGGTCCTGGATCGAGTCCCGCATCGGGTTCTCTGCTTGGCAGGGAGCCTGCTTCCCTTCCTCTCTCTCTGCTTGCCTCTCTGCCTACTTGTGATCTCTCTCTGTCAAATAAATAAATGAAATCTTAAAAAAAAAAAAAAAAAAGAATGAGATGAGTTAAAAGACATGATATGTAGCACAGAACTTGCCGTAGTTGCCATAATAGTTGCTAACATTTATTGAGAGTTTACAACAAGCCAAGTGTGTACACTGTGGGATATATATATATATATATATATATATATATATTCTCTATCATCTCATTTAATCCTTAGAAGAGCTGCATGTTTTAGATTCCATTATTTTCCCCATGTTTCGGAGAAAGATGTGGAGGGAGAGAACAGCCGAGTCACTGGCTCAAGGTCACACAGACAGTGTCAGAGCGGAACAGAGTCAGGCAGTCTGGCTCCACAGTCCACGTTCGCACTGACTAGGATACAAACATGGCTTCCATTCTGCCAAAGCTTTATCTGCAGACTCTCACCATGGTTATCCACCCTGAGTATCTTCTTCATACCAGATATCATGCATAGGACATAAAGGTGATTAAGACACGGTTACTTCCCTGGCAGGAGTTAGAGCTTAGCAAGAAAAGAGTGAAGCAGTCAGGGGACTTGGAAGAAGTGTGATACGTGCTATATAGCAATGCGAGGGAGAGGAGCTAGAGACCCATCCCAGGGCCCTGGCACCTTCCTTGGGAAGGACCGAACACTTACATGCTTCTAGACATGCACCATTTCCTTCCCACACAATCCTATGAGGAAGGCACCCCTTTTAAGCTCTTTTGACGGATCAGAAAACTGAGACCTAGCAATTGTAATCACTTGCTGGGGTCATGGAGTCATCAAATGGTAGAATCAGGATTCCTGACTGTGGCCAGGTCCTGTGTGTGCACGGTACACTAACCATCATGCAATACTATCTCCCACAGGTGCAAAGCACAATCCATCCCACACACTTTCCCCTCTCCTGATCCTCTTATCCACCAGGAGAGGCTTGGAGGCCAAGAGCTATTACTTGATTTGCTCAGATAAGCCAGGGGTCAAGTACAAGGTCACAGAGCAAGTTTGCTGCTAATACTAAAGCATACTAGAGCCTGGGTCTCCCCTGACAATAGTTTCTCATGTCAGGCAGGCAGGCAGGTAGCCCCAGCAGCCTTGTAAAGACCCCCACCGGGACACACGGGCAGCCACTACAGGCTCAGTCTCTCCAGGGAGCCCAGCTAGGTCCATGCCAAGTCAGAAGCACATTCTACCCTCCTGTTTGAGCCACTCCACCCTCCTGCTAGAGGGCATGATGTGCAGAAAAGATGTGCTAATCCCTCTGTGACTTGGACCACTCCCTGGTGGTGTCCCTTTAGCCTTGAGAATGCAGTCTTTCGCAAAGGGCCAGGATAGAGAACTGTGGAGGAGAGAGGCAGGGGAATGGAGGCGTGGACCTACTTCTCCTGTCTGGATCTGCTTAACGTCAGGGATGAGCAAGAACCTTCCAAGGGGCCCGCAAGGAATCCACAGGCTCACCTAGGAAACAAGAAAACTCACAGGCAATAGCTGAAAATCACACAGTGCCAAAATGAGTGCTGGGCGATCCTGAGAATGTCAAGGGCTCTGAGACGAGAAGAAGCCCCACAGTGACTGCTGTGAAGATGTCACGAGCACAGGGACTGAGCCGTGCCCAGGAGTGTATACCACAGCTCAGAATTTTAAACAGAGCCCCTTCTGAGATCCTTCAACGGTGCTCCTCATCCAATGACAAGACAACTATTGTTTCTGCTACAAATCTCTTTACAACATTGTCCTTCATAACTTTGACCCCAGATTCCATCTCACACTGCCAGGCAGGGGAGCAATGCATGGGGGTCCTGAATTGCCCTGGCTCCTCTCACCCAGGGATCCATTTGCATGGGGGTCTAAGCCCTGACATGGACTTAGAATCAGGTGCCCTCTATAGTCAGACAAATCGGGCCTTGCCACACCAAGGCCTAGCCCTGTTTAATTCCTGTTTCAAATTAATAATATAAGCATTTCTCAAGGCACCCCTTGCATTAAATTGAGAAATAAAATCAAATCTCTCCGTCATCATAAGATGTAAGGCTTCCTCTACCAAACTCAGCCTCCTTCTGCCCCCAGTTTGTGTCATGGACAAAGCATCCGAGCAGGGCAGACAAGGGGGTGTTACTACGGGCCTCCCCCTTAAATACTGAGGGTGTAAGTGTGGGAGGAAAGGCACATAATGGTTCCCCCTTCAGAGCATGGTAACCTCATTTAGAACTGTTCTCTGGCAGCTGGAAAGGGAGCTTGATTTCTGGCTAGGAAAACCAGCAGCATCTTTTCCTTTGTTCACCTGGCAAGCATGCCGGATATCAGAGCCCCTGGGTCTTGCTGCAAGTCTCCTCTACAACGGTTTGCAGGATGAACATAAAGTGAGTGCTGTCCCCAAAGGGCTGAAGGTCACGGTACGGGAGACGAGATTTATAGAGTGGTTCCAACAGCTCCATTGGCTCCAATGAAGGAAAGAATGCCTGTGTCTCTATGGCAAATTCTAGTTGTTTTTTTTCCCCTGAAGAGATCTTTGGGACGGTGAGCAGACACTGGACACTATGTCAGGATTGGTACGAATGAATAATTCCTTGCTTGTATTGCTTACAATTTCTTAGACTTCAACTGTTCATCACCCTAAATTTTATTCTTATGCTCATGACACTCCAACCCCAGCAAGGCAATTTGGGGGAGAATCATATTTTAAGGAATCTATCTAAATGTTCCCAGGGTTTCCACATATTTCTGGATCACTTTTATCACTGGTAGATGGGACCAGCATGTGAGCGATCGTCCTTGTTCATTACCAGCCTGAAATTCAGACAAGCTGAACAGAACAAATTAAGTTAAAATATTTAACTTAAAATAAATAAATAAATATTTATTTATTTATTAAATAAATATTTAACTGTAAAATAAAGCCATGTGTTTCATTGCACACACCGCAGGCTGATGTTTGGGAAAAGGTAGCACCTGAGTTTGAGTCCCCAGCAATCTCCTTTCTCAAAAGCATTGAAGATCTCCCCACCTCTGAAGCTTGTATCTTGGAATGGTTGCTTGATAGGAGGAACTCAGGATCTGGGAGTTCCGGGATCAGTGGCTGTGCACTTAGGCAAATCACTGTATGCATTCAGACACTAATTTGACCAAATTAAAAGCAACTAAAAATAGAAGACTCCATTAGAGGTCTCCCTAGTTACACCTCACTGATCTGTCTTACTGGTAACTATACAGACGACCACATAAAAATCTTGGAAAAGATGGGAGTCCAGAAAACCATGTCTTCTCCCAAAGGCCAGCAGAGAGTCTAAAGGACATGCAAAGAAGAACATACCAGCAAAGGGAGCTGGGCTACTTCACTGAGATGTGGCGGAAGGAACTCACATTTCCTGCAGTCCTACTGAGACCCAAGCCCCTCACACACATCTTCTCACACAGAAACCCTACCAAGTGGTGCCATTTTCCCCCTCTTGATTTTGCAAATGAGCAAGAGAACTTGAGCTGTGCAGAGCAATTGTGAAGGTCACTCACCCAGAGGTGGTAAGGTCCAAGGTCTGCCTGATCTTAAAGTAGGTGTTGCTCAGATTGTGACACCTAGCAAAGGTGCTTTTTTGTCAAAGGAGAAATGCAATACAAATATAAGGGACCTGCCCTGAAAGGTGCTCTCTCTATCTCTCTATCTCTCTCTCTTTTTTGCAGTAGCTACTATTTTAGTAGTGCAGCTGACTCAGTTTCAGAGCTCCTCTTTTGATAATCTTCTATTTAACATTAGGTGCTGCTGATAATAAATACCAACTACACTATACAAGAAGTCAGATGTGCCTTCCAGAGCAAGCCTCATGTCTATAAACAGGGGAAAAAAAAAAAAAAAAAAAGCTAGCCTCAGAGCACTGCTCAGTAGACCCCTGATCTCATGGTGAGCATGGCTGGTGAAAGGAGGACACATAACCTGGATTCTAGTCTCTGCCCCACCATTATGAAGAACCTCAAGCCAGGCCAGCAGACTGTGAATGTCCTAAGGGCAGGAATCCTCCCCAAATTATCCACCTACCTCCAGGAACTAGCAAGGTGCCTGGTATGTAGTGGACCCTCAATACATACATGCTTCTTGATGGACTGGATAAATGAATGAATGAACAAAGAGATTCTGATTCTCCTGGAAGTATTTATGTAGAAGAGAAAATACTGAATGAGGAATCTGAAGACCTGTGTTCAAGTTCTAGTTCTGACATTAACCAGCTGAGTGTCTCCAGAAGTCAACAAACTTCCTCTGAGGTCACATCCTCATCTATCCAAACAGGGTACTAATGCCTCCACTGTACCCACCTTATGGAGATGCCATATCAAAGAAAGCAGAGTTTACAGATGAACTTGGTTTACATCTATTCCAATGTAAGTTAGACCACTGTATTACAAAGTAGTCAAGGAGCTATAGTGTGTCACAACCCACACCATTGCTTTACACATGGGAAAGCTGCAGCCCAGAAAGAAGGGTCAGGAACTGGCCTTTTGTTTGCTGCCCTTCCTTGCTGATGACATACCAGGTAAAGTTCATGGTGCCCCTGCCAGAGATGGCGGATCTTCCTCAGGATACTTCACTGGGTGGACCATAAGTTTTTCTCAAATGGGATACACTTCAGAAGCAGATTTGGACATAAGATCCCTCCTTGCGTGCCTGCCTCTGTCTTCTGAATGTATTCGGTGCTGTTGGCCATTTTCCAAAATATGGGAAATACAGTCCAAGCCCAGCTGATAGTTCTTTTTTTTTAAAGATTTATCTACCAATTTCTGAGAGAGAAAGACAAAGAGTGGGGGGAGGGGCAGAGGGAAAGAAAGTCCTGAGCAGACCCTGTGCTGACCACAAAGCCTGATTCAGGTCTCAATCCCATAACCTGACACCACAACCTAAGTCAAAACCAAGTCACCCGCCTGACCGACTGTGCCACCCAGGTGCCCCCAGCTGACAGTTCTTCTAATGATGCTGGGGCAGCTCCACGATTTGGCCCCAGTTTCTCTCTCCAGCTTCAGTCTCCGCCACTGTCCAGGGAACTCCTCTCTTCCTGCCAGCTGGTGTCTTCACCATCCTCTGATATACTTCACACATGCCAACTTCTGTGACTCCAGTCACATCATCCTTCCCTCTCTCCTTCCCCTACTCCATCCAGATGTCATACATCCTTGAGAAAGTGCTCAAGTCCCACCACAGCTGAGATGTGATCCCTAACTGCCTCAATCCATGATTCTTTCTCTCCTTCCTCCAGCCAGTTCACACACTGATAACTGTTATGGGTTGAATCATGTCTCCCAAAAATATATGTTGAAGTCCTGACCCCTGGTACCTATGAATATGGCTTTATTGGGGAATTAGGACTCTGCAGATATAATCAAGTTAAGATGAGAACTTACTGGATGAAGGTGGGCCTTAGATCTGATGACAGGTGTCCTTATAGGCAGAGATACGAAGACACAGAGGAGATATAGGGATGAAGGCCATGTAAGGACAGAGGCAGAGACAGGATTTACACTGTCACAAACCAAGGAATGCCAAGGATCTGGCAACTACCAGAAACTAGAAAGGGCAAGGAAGGATTCTTTCCGAGAACCTTCAGTGGGAGGAAGCACAGCCCTGCCAACACCTTGATTTTGGACTTCCAGCCTCCTGAACTAGTCAGAGAATAAATTTCTGTTGTTTTAAGCCACTCTGTGTGGTACTTGGTTGTATCAGTCCTAGGTAACTATCACAACATCTCCGACCATTCCTTTGACTTTTACACACTTGGCTCACCAGGTACTACTGGTCACCTTGTCACGAGCATATCACAGGCCTGTAAACTGCCTGAAGACAGGAACTGTTTCTCAAATATATTTGTAGTCTCTCTAGTGCCTCATTCCTATGAATCTGATTGATTTAACCTCAAGCATGGTGACTGTTGCCATCCATCAGGAATAGGGGCTGCATTAGAAAGGGCACTTACTTTCTACTCAGACTAAAGTTCTAGCAATGTGATAAAGTGGAATTTGGGTGACTATTTTTCAAACAATACAACCTTGCTTTCCAGCTGCAATTCAAAAGCTCCAACTTATTTTTTTTTTCATGTTTTTGGGAGAGAGAGTGAGTGAGTGTGTGCATGCACGTGCACATGTTCAAGTGGGGGGAAGGGCAGAAAGAGAAGGAGAGAGAGAGAATCTTAAGAAGGTTCCATATGCAGTATGAAGCCCAATGCAGGGTTTGATCTCACAAACTTGTGATCATGACCTGAGCCGAAATCAAGAGTCAGATTCTTAACTGATTGAGCCACCCAGGTGTCCCAAAAGTTCCAATTTATTGTAACAAGCTTACTAATGCTTTTTTTTTTTTAAGATTATTTATTTGTTTATTGGACAGAGAGACACAGCAAGAGAGGTTACGCAAACAGGGGGCCTGGGATCGAGCCTTGCATTGGGCTCCCTGCTCAACAGGAAGATTGCTTCTCTCTCTCCCATGCCCCCTATACTCTTTTCTTATACCTTAATCACCAAGCCCTACACCAAATGCCATCCAAATTTCTGCCCCTGCCTCTTTGATTGTGCCTAGCCCTACCTACCTTACTTTCCATCCCTACTACACACACATACACACACACACACACACACACACACACACTCAACTAACCTATGGCATAATTAAATTGGACTTGACCCTGTGTTGTGGTCCCTCTCAATTGTCAGAGTCTAATCCTATGTAAAATTAGCTCTGAGATTAACAGCCCGGCCCTAGCATAACTAGACAGAGAGTTGACAAGTTAAACAATCCTGGCCACTTTGCCAGCCACCTCACTCTGTGCATGTGGGTGGAAAGTTGGAAAGGAGAACTTGCACTCCACTCAGCAGGTCTTAATTTGAGCAGCCTCAGATGGTTCAAGCATCTCAACACACTCAATATGTATCTAGTGTCTAAAGATAAGCATTTTTTTAAGCAATGCCATGTTGTAAGGTCAAGACACCTACCACACCTGTGCTGGACCTGAGAAGCAATACTAAGAGAATATTGGACTGTAAGTGATTTTTGCTTAACCCCTGGGTCATGTATGACTCATGGGTATTGCTTCCCTACTTCCCTCCCCTGCTCATCCTCTTCTTCACTGGAACATGCCCTGTCCTCCCTCTCTGTGAATCCAAATCCTACCCAGTCTTCAATGTTCAATTCAAATGTGGTCCCCTCCAATAAACTGTCTTTCATTCCCCAAGTAATCATTCCAGTCTCTCAGCTCCCATTGAAACCATTATTTTGGCATATGATTATAATTACTTTATTTCATGAGCATTTGGATCTATCTTTTATCTACTAGTTAATCCCAGACTTGCAGGCTCTAGAGAGCAACGATCAGGTCTTATAATTTCGATGTTTGGGGAATTAAATAAGAAAATGTAATTAAAGGGCCTACATGATGCCTAGTACATAATACATGCTCAATAAATGTCAAATCCTTTCCTCCTTACATATCTCTGTATCCCCTAGAGTGCTTTGCAAAGTCCCTTGAATCTTGTAGCTGCCTAATAAATGTTAGTTGAACCCATAAATTAGTGCATATAAATTGGTAGTATTTCAACTAGGATACTGAGTAGAATTTGGATATTTTCCTTCTCCTCCCTCAACTCCTGAATTTGTGGGCCCATAAAGGTTATTTCTGTTACAAGCCTCTGAAGCAGAAAGCAGTGTTGTGATGCTGGAGGCACATGGTGGAAGGCCAACGTCACCAAGTAATCAGTCCGGAAGTAATAATGTCAGATCGCTGCAATAATCCAAGACCTCAAGAGCAGGCCAGACAAAATAGTCAGCATCCTAGCCTACCTTTAAGCCAGTTAATTAATTCAGTCCTTGTAAAGAAATGCGTACAATTAATCCTTAATGATGTCCTCATCTCATGTCTTTGGTATTCTTTTACTAATTTCTAAGGTTTTCGTGTTCATATGACAAATCTGCAACTCATCATACATATCACCACTTTGCTTAGCAAGTTTAGCTTGCACGGAGTTGACACTCTTTGGTACTCTCAGTTATAAGAGGTTGCATGAATTCTAGATGTTTCTGAGAGGAAGTAGCAGAGAACAGATACAAGAAGATTCCTCCTTCATCCCTGCTCCTAACACCACAAGACCCATGCATTTCTCTTAAAAAAGAGTACGAAGAATCCCAAAACATTATAGATGGCAGATCCCTCCGGAGCCTTGCAGCTAAACCTCTGGAAGGAGCAGGCTTGCCCTCAGCATTGGGTTACCCTGTTTGTGTTAACAGAAAGAAAAGCCAGCCCAGAGCCCCGGACCCCCCTGGCAGAGCCCTGATTTCACACACATTTTCCCCAGATTCCTATTGGCTTGGCTGGAAACCACATATTAAAACCCACCAATCTTTCCACTTGAGTCTGATGAAAGCTTCAACAGAAACAGCTGCACTTCACATGTGGTTTAAGTTAATATCTTATCCCGATGGTTTAACTCTAGCTGGCTGGCCTGCTTTTTTAATATTCACAATCCTCTTTTGTTTCACATTAAGAATATGTCTTTCATTACTCACCAGAGCAGAGGAGCACAATGAAGCTGGTAGCACTTCATTTCTGAAATGTCTGAAATAATTGTTTGTATTTTGTGTTATTCAAGGAACGCTCCATGTTAGTTATCGTAGAAGCATATGAAAGTGTTAAACAACCCTAACATGAACATTGCCTGACCTACGGGGAACATTTTCCTATTAAAATAGTAAAGCCACACACTAATGGCTCAGATTTAGTGTCTAAATCCCAGAGCTTGTTGAGTCAAGCAACATGATAAGTTCATTGTTTTGTTTCCTCCAATCACTCTCCAAAACTTCCTGTCCCTTCAACAGAGAGGGAAGTTTAATCAATACATAGCTAATTTCACACCCAGGCACACCACACACATTATTTCATATCCATACCAGGCACAACTGACTTTCAAGTTCATACAAATCATGCAACTCTGCTTTCCCTGGAAGAATGTACTCAAATGCCAAGGTTTACCCATAGCAGCTCCTCCTCATGGGATGTGACATAATCTAGGTGCATCTCTTCACCATGATGTCATTTATTGTGCAATGGTGAGCTTGAGGTGCTGGGAATATTTTGCAGGTTTCTCTTTGTCCTAGTAGCTGCCTAAAAATGCTCAAAACTGGAAACACTTCAAGTCTTTTTTGTACTCATTAGTCATTAAAGATATGGCTACATTTTTTGAAAGATCTTGAATTTTTTCCCATGTTTTATTTCTGTGTTTCATCCCTGATTTTGAAGAAGAAGAAGAATCAAGAAGAAGAAGAGAAAAGAACTGCTATCTATTAATGAGTTCTTTAATATGTGCTGGGCCCTGTTCCACATGCAATCTAATTTAAGCCTTATAACAACCAATCCAAGGAGTGAGGTACTATTATTATCCCCGTTCTATAAGAGAAGCTGAAGCATAGAGAAATTAAGTAACTTACCAAGATAGCATAGTTATTAAGTTACTATGGCAAACACTGCTATGTAAATCCCAATATCTTTTTTCTCATTCTTCTCTAGTCATAGAACTAGAGAAAGAGAGATGGATTGATTTCTATGGGCTGGCTATATAACCACACAAATAAAGATGATGTTGTAATCAAAATTCTAGGACAGTCCTCAGGATCCCAACCTCCTAATAGACATCCCTTATATAATCCTCTCCTCTTAAGTGTGGGTGGGACCTATGAATATGATGGAATGGTGGCATCCTCGAAGAGGTCACCTTGTGTGGCAAAATAACAAAGGGATTTTACAGATGTAATTAAGATTCTAAGTCAGTTGACGTTGAGACAATGAGAAAAGAGTGTACCTTGAATGGGACTTTCCTACTCTGATGAGTGCTTTAAGGAACAGGGCCTTTGCTGAAGCAAGAGATTCAAAATCAGAAAGATGCTCCTGTTGGTCTTGGAGGAGCCATGTTGTGGAGAGAGTCACATGGTAGAGAATAGTAAGTAACTTCCAGGAGTTGAGAATGGACCCTGGCTGACAACCAGTCAGAAAGTGAGACCTCAGTCCTATAAATATGAGGAACCAATGAGTTTGGCAAAGCACCCTGAGCCTCAGCTGAGATCACAGCCCTGGTTGATACTTTTGAGTTCAGCCTGATGAGACCCTGAGAAAAGGACTCGGCTAACCCATGACCCACAAAAACTGTGAGGTCATAAATTTGTTTAAGCCACCACATTTGTGAAAATTTATTACACAGCTATAGAACACGAATACAGACTACATTTCCCAAACTTCTTTGCAGCTGAGTGTTGCCATGTGACTAAGTTCTGGCCAATAATAGCTGAAGTAGTATAAGCAATTTCCCTTCTATGCCCCATACCCTCTTCCTTAAAACATAAGGATGAGAGGAACTCCCTGAAGATGGTGGAGCAAAATAATGAGTCTGGATCCCTCAAATTATAGGATTGCCTTACCAGCCCTGAATGATTTGAAATAAACTTCCATCTTACTTGTTGAAGGTGCTGTTATTTTGTCTCTATGTCATGGGAACTGAAGCCATACCCTACCTAACAGTGGCAGAGCTCAAACGGTATTGAGGCATCTGACCCCAGAGCCCATTAACTTAGCTGCTGCACTATTCTGTCTCGCCGGGAATATATGGGATCACAGTAAGATTAGAAAGCAACACTGTTAGAGCTAATTGAAATTGTACTGGTTAGGTCAGTCAAACCAGTTAAGCAGACAAAGAAAAGGCACCCAGACTACCTTGGGTGATGGGAATTTATTGCAAGGCTATATGGGAAAATGAGGTGCCATAGGAATTTCCATCATTAACTTTTGCATCCCAGTTTGGAGATATACATCAGCCTCATGGAGACTCAGATCCAACTCAACATCTTTTGATGGACCCAAGCTCAAGTGACCTGTCAGGTTTTTTGACATTCACTTTGAAGAAAAGACTATTTGATTTGGCCAGATTTCTACCAATCAACTGAGCACCTTGACTATGTAGACTCTCCACCAGGCACCTCAGAGTCATCTGATGTCCCTTGTGCCAAACACAGACATGGCTGCCTGTGGCTTCAGCATGTCTTCCCATCCAATCAGCTGTAGCCAGAATAAAAGTTGGTTTCTCTTGGCCCCCTGTCCTGAGCCATACATGAGATGCAAGAAAGAAGTGGTCTGAGCTCTGTTTTCTGAGAGAGGTGATGTTTGCTTACATGTGCCACTCTGGTACTGAGAAGAGACATGGCTGATCTCTCATTTCAGGGAAGAAGATCCCAGAAAGGGAAAGAGACTTGCCCTAGTAAAGAAGACAGTTACTTTCCCACTCTCCAGGACTGAGGTTCCTTTGCATCCCCCTACCAGGCAGTACCTGTGGCCATGGCTTTTCTGCTTCTGGACGTCACTCCTTAAGTTGCCTGAATGTAGACCTTTATGGTATCTCCAGGACAGCACTTCGTCTTCTGTTTGTTGGTGACAACACTTTTCAGATTCTTGTCACTTCCTGCAGAACACCATTTCAGAACTCAACAGACACATTATATCATACAAAATGAAATGAACTACTGAGGCAATTAACGGGTTTCTTAAATTCATTTCTGACTCAAATAGCTAGATAACTCACCAAGTCTCCATTTCACGTGTGTTGTTTTGATGTAAATTTGACCCTGGTATATTTACTTTTCAGTAAGTCCAAAATTCAAAACAACCCAACAGAGAAACCCCTCCTGGGGTTTCACAGCCTCAGTAATAATGCTCCTGTATTGAAACTTACTTAAATCTCTCTGGAGTTAGCTTAAATCCTTCTGTGCCATCCTCAGAAAATACAGAACAGCTGGTGTGCAGGATGGAGGGGGTGGGCATAATAGAATAGTGAAATAGGTACACAGACCTTGATATTAAAGTTTTCTGATTCTTCAGACTGTCCAGGTGCTTGCTTTTTGAAATTGCACATGGCTTATACTGCTATTCTTGTAGTTTAAGGGAAAAAAGTAAGTAAAAGCATCAAGGAGAGCCAGCAAGATTTTAAGAGATTTCACTTCTACTTAGAACTTGTATCCATTTTCTGGGAGCCAGGAGGAGGTATTATATTATACAGGGTCTCTGGAAACACTTAAAGTTCAGAAAGACCTACAACCTCAATCTAAGCAGAACAGGGAGGGTGTAAAAACAAAATACTGACCTTATTTTCTTCCACATCACATTGGGATAAATGGTTTGCCCCCTTCCAGGCCCAGCCTCTACCAGACTCTATGCCTGGGAGGCCAATCCACCTGCACAGCCTCAAGGGGTTCCCACATCCTTTGGCTTCTGATTGAGATTGACTGATGTGCCGTGCGGTAGTTAACTTTATGTGTCAACTTGGCTGGCCATAGTAACTAGATATTTAGTCAAACCATATTCTAGATATTTCTGTGAATGAGATATTCTTTTCAATGAGATTAGCATTTAAATCAGTGGACTTTGAGTAAAGCAGTTTGCCCTACACAGGATGGGTAGGCCTCATTCAATCAGCTGGAGGCCTAACTAGGACAGAGACTCCCCTCCCCACAGAGAGAAGAAATTCTATCAGCAGACAACATTTGGACTCGAACTGCAAATCTTCCCTGTATCTCTAGCATGCTGGCTTTACCCCCATCAGGATTTGGGGTTTGCCAAATCATGTGGGCCAATCCCTTAAATCATTGTGTGTGTGTGTGTGTGTGTGTGTGTGTGTGTGTTTGTGTCTACATATCCTGTTGGTTCTATTTCTCTAGAGAACTCTGAACAATATAGGCAGCCATGGTAGAAAATAAGACACAGGAAAGGGAGCAAGTATCTATTCCTAGCTCCTCCCCTGCAGAATCACCACAAAGGTCTTCAGTCCTGACAGGCACTGCCGCCACACAGCCCCACCTCTGGGCAAAGTAATCTCACCCTCCCTTGTACTGTCAGGCCTGCAGATGATGACCAAGCCTCTCTTACTAAGCCCCAGGGAGGTTGCACTAACACTTAATGCTTTCTCTACACTCTGCTCTCCCCTTCATAAATAATCCTTTATATATATATTTATCCTCAAATTAAGTAGGATTTAAGTGCTGGAACCTCAACTGACACAAGTGTCACCGGAATGTGGTTGCCATTACACAGCTGGTGTGGCATTCAGGGCCTGCCTTTGTCTGACCCCCCAACCTTCCCTTCCAGTATCACCTTTCCACCATGTCTGTTGACCCCAAAAGACATGAGACCCCACCCACAGCACTCCCGCACACCACCTGCTGTCCCCACCATAGCAGCTTCACACTGACACCTCTAGTCACCCCTGTGGGTGTCAGCACCCCACATTAAGTAGCCCCATTCACATTACTTAACAAAACAGAAGAGTAACTTGAAAACTCATAAAAGCCTGGAGTCTCTATTATAGCTCTGCCCTATTTCATCATAGCCCCCAACTTCCATTCTAGAATCTTCTAGCTTCCATCTCACCAACCATTCAAGTTGTTTCAGTGTGTTGATTGTTGCTGTTTTTCAATCCAAGTCTTCCAAGTCCCCTTTCCCCACTATAATCCCATTTGTAGCCAAAGCAGTTATGGTATCTAGGTAGTTACAGAAATCTGTTAGAGCAAGTGACTGCTTCACTTTGTTTTCACGCCATTTGCTCAAGAATATTTGAGCAGATGTGGCGCTTCTGTTTTGTTTTGTTTTGATATTTTTTAAGACTCTCCAAAGGCTTTGTTTTTTAAAGAAATAATAATAATAAGTAAACGCCATAGGGGAAAGTGAAGAACGATACAGGTTTCAGAAAAAATTAAACTTCTTCTCTTCTTCTGGATTTTCCTAGACTGGGTTAAAAATAGTAATACATGTTTTTTCAGCCTACCACTGTGTCTACCACAGAAATAATGAAAAGCAATGAAAAATGGAAATGAGCCACATGACAAAATCAGTCCCCCTGAGGTTTCAGCTAAAAAAGCAAAATGGAACAAACAGAACCAAGGCTGTAGCAGTACCTACAATTAGCATAATCAGCATCAATGAGGTGTCAAAATATCAGAATTAATGAGCCCAGGTCAGCCACCCAGGTAGTGGCCACCTAGTCTAAGCACACTAAAAGGGACTTGTGAGGGAGGCCTGTGGTCAGACAAGAGATTCTGAAATTCTAAAGGGAGAAGACAGAAGGCAAGGTAATGAGCCACCCAAAAAGGCAAATTGTCCATATACGTGTTCAAATAGTTAACACTAGGTAACTGGATTTTTTGAAAAGCAACACGTGTTCCTAATCTGGACTAGCCCGAAGAAAGCCTGGAAATTTACCACAGATGGCAAAAGAAGGAAAAGGAAGAATCATTCCCTTGCCTCCTCCCACTTAGGCAACCCAGCCTGACACCCCCACTCCACTGGGTTCTGGGGAAGGTTCCACAAGGTCCTGCTCTCAGCAGAGGACTAATTTAAGACATAATAGCTCCTAATGGCTTATGTCTCACAGTGCATACTCTTCACTGCAAAGGAGGCTGACCCTGATTCCTCGTGTCCTGAGTTCCTCCAAGATGGATCCTAGGCACGCAGGGACATTTTATGTGCCACATCATACTACATCTGGGTTAATTTTAATGTGAAAGAAAACTGTGCATTTCTTACCAGGTTTCCAGGGCAGGTTCTGAGCATTATGTTTATCCTGTGGGCTTCTCCATTTCTTTTTTTCTTTCTTTTTTTTTTTAAGAGAGAAAGAGAGCAGAGGGGTCAGAGGGCAGAGGGAGAGAGAGAGAGTATCTTAAGCAGGCTCAATGCCCAGGGCAGAGCCTTATGCAGGGCTTAATCTCTCAACACTAAGATCACAACCTGAGCTGAAATCAAGAGTCAGACACTTAATGGAGTGAGTCACCCAGGCACCCCTGGGCTTCTCCATTTCTGTTGATATCACCACACATGGCAATTGGGCAGACACAGATTTAAAATATCAACCTTTGGAAAATAGTTGAATTTCAGTAGAAGTTTCTTGAAGCTGGAAAAGTTGGAAGAGTTGAAGGAATACATGGCTAATGGTGGAAAGACAGGCAGTTGGGCTAATACTTTTGGAGAGAAGATTTGCAAAAGTATTAGTCTTGTCTACTCCTCTCCACCTCCTACAGTGATGTGGCCCCTGGGAAGCCCTGGTCCTAAGCTATTCTTCTAAAACTGAATATCTATTTCCCTCTTTCAAGCTCAGGAGAAGTAAGCAATGAATAGCCCTTCTTGATGCATCAGAAGACAGAAGCCCTCTCTTAAACTTTTCTTGTGCTTCTGTGGCCTGGCACCAATACAGAAGCTGGCGGAGACTGCCTCAAGACCACCTCCTCACAGCACAAACACCAGCAGCTATCTCCCCTGTATTGGTCTGAAGCTATCTGTCTGCCTCATGCCTCAACATGACCAGAACACACAATCAACAAAAGGACTGGAGACCTGGGGACAGGATTCCTCTATTAGAAATGTAGATCATCCCTTGTAGCACAATGGCTAGCAGGGCAGCTCTAAAATCATCTTATCTGCCCATACCCCCATTCTAGCATCTTCCTCTAATCAGGAGGACATCAAACCATTCTCATCCATGCATCTTGCCATTATTTAATTTCCCTATTTGCTCCTTTAAGATGGTAAAAATAAAAAATTTTAGAAGAGGAAAATATTGTGGATGAGCCTACAATTCCTAGCTTAACCCTAAAGAAGTGGTTATGCCACAAATAGATACCCCAATAAGCAAATAAGTAAACCCCTCCTTTTAGAGTTGATTCACAGCAAAGAGTCTAAGGGAGGCTCTGTACCCCTACTATCTTCTCTGAACTGTGGTCAAGAAAGACTCCAGCCTAATGCCTGGCAGCAGAAATTGAATAAACATGGCCAGTTAACCCAGATAGAAACTCAATGAATGGTGCCTTTTTTTTTTTTAAGATTGATGGATTTATTTATTTATTTATTTATTTGAGAGAGAAAAAGCACATGCACACATGAGTAGGGGGAGGACAAAAGGAGAGAATCTCCAGCAGACTTCTTGCTGAGAGTGAAGCCACACTTGGGGCTCAATCCCATGCCCATGAGGTCATCACCTGAGCTAAAACCAAGTCACATGCTTAAATGACTGAGCCGCCCAGGCTCCCAATGGTGGCTTTTTAAGAGCTTAATTCCAACCACTAGGATCCTCTCCAGGTGCTGTTACAGGATCGTTGTGAGGGTCTTCCATGGTCAGCCTGTGACAATGCATCAATCTCAACCAAGCCCTGGTTCTGGTCCCTCGCCAGAAGGGGAGTTCACCAGGACAGCTGGTCCCTGGTCCCTGTAGGTCAGGCCCAATCCATGTTCCACCCTATTCCCCTGCAATGTCTTCTCTACTACCACAACAAACTCTGGGGTCTCAGAACCAACTTTTAAAGAGTTCCATCATCCCTTTGCCTCTGGCATAAGACATTCAGCTTTAGAATATGCAAGGCCTATCACAGAGGCCTCAGATAGGAACTTTGATCCTTCCTCCACATGAGGTGCTGCACACAGTTCCCTGCTTAGTTTGGTTTGGGTTTGTTTGTGCAGGGGTTTGATGTTAAAAAGCATTTGTTTGTTAAATGCAAACACTGAAATGCAGTACAATTTTTAACCCTGTCTTGCTTTACTTCATTTTCCAATAGGTCATAATCCCCATAACTGGAAGTAACCCTGACATCTTGATCTTCTAAAAAGCCCATATTTTTTTTTAACAGAACCACATCTGCCATGTTTGCAGCAGCATTGTACTTGGCTGGTAGCAGGAGATCAGTAAATATTCCCGATTCAGCATCTCTTAGATGGCAATCAAGTCCTCATTATTTCTGAGCTTAGGTACCAACCAGTAGGTTCTTCCTCATTAATTTGGTCCAACAGTCTCAATCCTAAATGATCTATCTTCTTCTCAGTGAAAAGCTGCTTTCACTCACCCTCCATGCTTATCCCCTAATCAATACACACCACTGTCATTCTCCCAACTCCCCCCATGGTAGTCTTCTCCTCTGACCTCACAAAGGTACTATGGCAAAAAGGCAATTTTTCAAGCACCAGGGGGTGAAAAACATAAAAATCCCACACAGCAGAATACAATCCACATTTAAGTACCGAACATTTTTCAGATACAAAATAAATTCAAAGACTATCCTTAAAGCTAAAGAAGAGGGCTGCCTACAAATCCAAAATTCCTTCCCAACTTACCGAGTGTGATCACTGCCTCCAAAGATGACCATCATAAACCCCCCTCTCCACCCCTAGTCAGGAAGTGAGGTCTATACCTCTACTCCTCTCAGTCTGGGCAGCTGACCAATTGAATAAGGTAGAAGTGACACTTAACGAGTTTTAGACATAGTCTTTCAAAGGACTGATGGTTTTTTTGCTTTCCCCCTCTCAGAGCCCCAAACCACTGTTTTAAAAGACCAGGTTATCCTGCTGGGGAGAGAAAGGTCATATGGGGACATTACTAATGGGCCAGATAGGTGAGTCAAGAAACCACCTTGGATATCCCAGCTCCATCCATTCAAGTCATCCCATCCAAGGCCCCAGACATCCTGGAGCGGAAATGAGCTCTCCCTGCTATGCCCCATCCAAATTTCTGCCCCCCAGACACATGGAAAATAAGAAAACAGTGGTTTCTATAAGTCACCAGGTTTTGAGATGGGTTGTTATGCAGCAATAGATAACCAGAACACCAAGAAAGAATCCATGTCAATGAAAGACTTCAATTTCGGAGTTAGGAATCGCATTTGTATGCAAATAACAAAGCCTAGGAAACACTGCTTTAAGCATATTAGGGCTTTATTTTCTCTCACCGAACAAGGAGGTACAGCCTCCCAGCATCACTTTGGCAGTTCAGAGCCCAGGTCTCTGCAAATCTCTGTTCTTTCCCGTCATGCAACCAGGATGTCTATTCTGGCTCCAACTACCAGCATTGCAGGTATTAGGAAGGCCGGGATGGTGCCTTTATTGGAAAAGCAAAACTTTTCTAGAACTCCCCAGCGGGGATCTCTGTTTCTATCTCATTGACTAGAACCATGTTGCATAGCCACCCCACACAAGGGAGACTGAGAAATACAGGTGTGTAACTGGCGATGGTCTCCCCAAATAAGACCAGGGTTTGGTTAGTAAGGAAAGAAGAAAGAAGGACATTGGAGAGGCAACAAGCTGTTTCTGCAACAGTCAATCAGGAAATCAGTTACACTGGCCGAAGTCCAGAAGCACAGCAGGCTTCTGGGTCACACCAGTGATGTCATCAAAAACCCAGGAACTTCCCATGTCTCCATTCTGCTATTCATAGCCTTGGCCTCCACTTTGTGGGAAAGCTGCCAATAGAAATCAGGCTGCATGCCTCCTTGTTCGTATCCAGCAAGAGAATCTGGCTTCCGGTCCATCTTTCTTAAGAGCAAGGAAATAAAGGGTCACTTTTAAGCATGGACATTAAACTATGCTTGATACACATTGAATACCCTTCCCTATTCCAGGGCCAACAGGAATCTCACTGCCAACAAAGGCTTTCATTCATAAGCTCTGGTTAGGCTGAGAGTGAAGGCTCTGTAGTCAGTCTGTCTGGGTTTATATCCCTTCTATCGCTTTCCTAGCTATGTGTCCTTGGATAAATTACTGAACCTCTCTGAGCCTCAGTTTCCTTGCATGCAGAAGTGGGTTAACTAAGAGTATCTACTGGTATGAGTTTAATGTAAAGAATAAATAATAAAATACGTGTAAAGTACTTAGCGTGGTGCCTAGAAACCAGCAAGCATTAAATAGATGTTGGTGATTATGATTATGCAGAACAGTTTCACACAGGCCCTGTCTGAGTTTTGCAAACACAGACATAAATGTAAATCAGTGATACACAAACCCTCCCTTCTCCTTTCTTTGCAGTTTTAATGAAATCAACTTTCACACCCTGGAAGACCAAAGATACTTGTTTTCATAAGCCCCTCTTCAGAAATGACCTCTCCCATCCCTCATGCTATTACAGGTGAACTTGAAATTCTAACCATCCATCCCACACATGGACTTATCTGAAAAGATATCTGCAAAGTTACTACTAAACAATCCATTGAAGGACCCCATAATTGATGCAATTCAGTCATTATCACATCTCTACTAAACATATCATTAAACAGCTGAAACAGTGCTTTCAGGGTTGGGTTTTTTTCACAATTTATTTCAACAAGAATCTAAGCACCTAATAACTGAATCAGATTGTCTATACAGTGATCTGATTGTACCATAGTCAGCACTTACAATTACCCCAAAAAAGTAAATCTACAATATTATTTCAATTCGACTGAATAATACAGACAGAGCATAAAAACTGTTCTATAATAAAAACCAATTGCTAAGGGTTGTGAACAATAATGGTTGGCATTAGTACTTAATTTACTGGCTACCAGGCATCATGCTAAGGGTTTAAATAACATTACAGAGAGTTACTATTATTATTCCCATTTTATAGATGAGGAAACTGAGAATCTAAAAAGTCAAGTGACTTCATTTATGATCAGAGCTCCTAAATCAGGATTTGAAAATCCAGGTCTGTTCTGACTGCAGAGCACCAGTCCTTGAATAGCTAGCACACCAAGTGATACAATATCACCTCTTTAGAGAAACGGGCAGATTCTGACAGCTCATATCTCCATAGAAAGCACAGTAGGTGCAGAAATCATAGGTCTTGGAGTGAAACCAGAATCTGGATTCACTCTGTCTTCATTAGTTGTATAAATTTTCTGAGCTTCAGTTTCCCCATCTGAAAATCTGAGACAAGGAGAGAGCAGGTGTAAACAGGTGCAAGTGGTCTAATGCCCCATTTAACACGGGCCCTCAGTAAGCCTTGGCTTCATTTTCCCTCATTTCCTTTCCTCTTCCTGTCTAATCTTCATACTCTCCTTTGAGGAAAAGCAATAATCAAGCAAGAGTGATTACTGTCCTTTCATATTAGTCATATTCTAAAAATACAAGGTCCTCAAAATTTTGTTATCTAATCTTCATACTGTCCTTTGAGGAAAAGCAATAATCAAGCAAGAGTGATTACTGTCCTTTCATATTAGTCATATTCTAAAAATACAAGGTCCTCAAAATTTTGTTAAATTAATGACCATTGGTAGATAGTACATGTTTATAGAAATCAACATATTTCTTCTAAACAATGTCTTATTAAGAACTCTCATTTTAATTATTCAGTAATTACATCTGATATCAGAGTCAGACCTGCCTGACATCTGTGGTAACTCCACTCAAGATTACATTGACCCCAAAGCCAGGCTCAGTCCCCTCTTTGCCATGCACCTGTGAGACTGGAACCAGGAAGGAATCCTCCTGGGAGGTCAGTAGCTGGGAGGACCCTGGGAATAAGAATGGGAATGTAATCACCCTTCTCCAGAACAAGCCAATTAGAATGGACAATTTGTTGCTCTGAGCCATTCAGCACCTTTGAATAACCTCTTCAGTATCTAAAGACCTCTCCATCTTATGAATTCTCATCTCCCATTGTAGAGTTCAGGTACTTCCTGAGCCAGATTATTAGCAAAATGGCCACAGTAATCCTCGTATGTCCATTTGCCCTTTTCTTTTTGCATTGTGACTCCACTGCTCCTTTTGTCAGGCAATAGTATCTATTTCCCCACCACTTGAATCTGGGCATAAGTGATATTTTGGCACTTTGGAACCTATGTCTCAAGAGACCTTGCCACTTCCATTGTCACCCTCTTGAACTCATGCTGCCATGTGGAGAATCCTAGGCTAGTCTCCTTGAGGATGAATGACCATGCAGAAGAAAGAAACACGCAGCCAGCAAAAATAACTGCTAGTAATGAGGCCATTGTAGACCATCAAGACTCAGTTGAACAGACAGATGGAATAGTCATAGGAGTGACCATAGATGAGAACAGTAAAAAAAAAAAAAAAGGCCATCTAGCTAAACACAACCCAAACTGCTGGTTATATGATCGTAAGCAAATAAAATAGTTGCTTTAAGTCACTAAGTTTTGAGGTAGTTTATGGCACAACAAAAAATAACTGAAACATTTACTTTCCAACATTCCTTGCAGCTAGAAGAGAAATATGGAATCTAGGGTCCACCAAAGAGACACACACTCACCCCAGGCTTTGATCAGGAGTTAGTGCCTTGAAGAAACATTCTGTCAAGACTAGAGGCAACAATGCCTGGCTTCCAAGGGGCAATGGCAGAGCTTCTAGCAGTAATGCTCAGTGCCAAGATCAAGAGCAACATGTCGGAGGGGGGTTGGGAGAAGGGAGGTGAGGTTATGGACATTGGAGAGGGTATGTGCTATGGTGAGTGCTGTGAAGTGTGTAAACCTGGTGATTCACAGACCTGTACCCCAGGGGATAAAAATATATGTTTATAAAAAATAAAAATTTAAAAAAAAAAGAGCAACATGTCTCTGGCCCAATGGAGGATGACTTGAGGCATCATTTCTAGCTATTTGGTCTCCCAGCCTGGTTTTCTGGCTCTTCTAGGGACTCTCTTGAGCTTCCTGTCTTGGTTTGAGTTCTCTTAAAAGCAGAGCCTAAGGTAAAGACATGGGTGCAAGTAGCTTATTGGGAAGATGATCCCAGAATCAGGAATGAACAAGAGGGGAGAGTAAGACAGAGAAGGAGAAGAATTCAATAGGTTTGAGTAACTGGGGCTCAGTCCTACTGGGGACCCACTGAGGAATCATGCAGAATGCACTGCTGAATTGTCTCTCTCTCCAGAGGATGAATGTCTGAGGCATCTATTCTCTGGTTTCCAGCCCACATTGGTTGAGTTCCCACATGGAAGCACTGACTCCCCCATATATCCAGGCTGCCCTGTGTAAGAGCTGGGTGAATTTCAGGGGAAATCCTAAATCAGAAAAGAGGATAAAGGCAAAGGATACTTCATGTGGGATGCACTCTGTGTATAGGGAAACTGACTGACAGAGCTGTAACTGAAATCAGAAGTAGACCAAGGAGATGAAACATGAGCCCAGGAAGAATTTGCTATGTTACCTAATCAGCATCCAGCGAGGTGCTGGTAAATGTTTAACAACTGGCTCTCCAGAGGAAAGATGGGGCAGGCAGCTCTAGATTGTATTGTTGGCCAATTTCCCTAGTGCCAATTTCCATGGTGTAAATATTCCTATCACCCCTGATTTCATGCTACCAATGTGACATCAACGAGCTCACAGAACTTAACAACCAGCTCTCAGGAGCCATTATGAGCTGGGTCCAGCTCACCATCACTTAAGAGCTCTTCAAAAATTCTTTTTATGCTTAAGCTAATTATAATGTTTTCAACTGAAAACCTGAGTAACTGAGTAAAAAATCAATGGCAAGAGAGTTTTCACAGATTGGGAATGGGGGTTTGGGCAAAGACCAACAGTATGGCATCCTAGGTATGCCTCTGGGCTCTCTACTCTGACCAAAATGGCACAAAGCCTTCCCCCCATAATAAGGTGATAATTCCTGATCCTCCAGCTAAGTAATGGAGATCGCCGGGGACTGTCATTTCAGTCTGAGCAAGAAATAATTAATGACCATTGGTAGATAGTACATGTTTATAGAAATCAACATATTTCTTCTAAACAATGTCTTATTAAGAACTCTCATTTTAATTATTCAGTAATTACATCTGATATCAGAGTCAGACCTGCCTGACATCTGTGGTAACTCCACTCAAGATTACATTGACCCCAAAGCCAGGCTCAGTCCCCTCTTTGCCATGCACCTGTGAGACTGGAACCAGGAAGGAATCCTCCTGGGAGGTCAGTAGCTGGGAGGACCCTGGGAATAAGAATGGGAATGTAATCACCCTTCTCCAGAACAAGCCAATTAGAATGGACAATTTGTTGCTCTGAGCCATTCAGCACCTTTGAATAACCTCTTCAGTATCTAAAGACCTCTCCATCTTATGAATTCTCATCTCCCATTGTAGAGTTCAGGTACTTCCTGAGCCAGATTATTAGCAAAATGGCCACAGTAATCCTCGTATGTCCATTTGCCCTTTTCTTTTTGCATTGTGACTCCACTGCTCCTTTTGTCAGGCAATAGTATCTATTTCCCCACCACTTGAATCTGGGCATAAGTGATATTTTGGCACTTTGGAACCTATGTCTCAAGAGACCTTGCCACTTCCATTGTCACCCTCTTGAACTCATGCTGCCATGTGGAGAATCCTAGGCTAGTCTCCTTGAGGATGAATGACCATGCAGAAGAAAGAAACACGCAGCCAGCAAAAATAACTGCTAGTAATGAGGCCATTGTAGACCATCAAGACTCAGTTGAACAGACAGATGGAATAGTCATAGGAGTGACCATAGATGAGAACAGTAAAAAAAAAAAAAAAGGCCATCTAGCTAAACACAACCCAAACTGCTGGTTATATGATCGTAAGCAAATAAAATAGTTGCTTTAAGTCACTAAGTTTTGAGGTAGTTTATGGCACAACAAAAAATAACTGAAACATTTACTTTCCAACATTCCTTGCAGCTAGAAGAGAAATATGGAATCTAGGGTCCACCAAAGAGACACACACTCACCCCAGGCTTTGATCAGGAGTTAGTGCCTTGAAGAAACATTCTGTCAAGACTAGAGGCAACAATGCCTGGCTTCCAAGGGGCAATGGCAGAGCTTCTAGCAGTAATGCTCAGTGCCAAGATCAAGAGCAACATGTCGGAGGGGGGTTGGGAGAAGGGAGGTGAGGTTATGGACATTGGAGAGGGTATGTGCTATGGTGAGTGCTGTGAAGTGTGTAAACCTGGTGATTCACAGACCTGTACCCCAGGGGATAAAAATATATGTTTATAAAAAATAAAAATTTAAAAAAAAAAGAGCAACATGTCTCTGGCCCAATGGAGGATGACTTGAGGCATCATTTCTAGCTATTTGGTCTCCCAGCCTGGTTTTCTGGCTCTTCTAGGGACTCTCTTGAGCTTCCTGTCTTGGTTTGAGTTCTCTTAAAAGCAGAGCCTAAGGTAAAGACATGGGTGCAAGTAGCTTATTGGGAAGATGATCCCAGAATCAGGAATGAACAAGAGGGGAGAGTAAGACAGAGAAGGAGAAGAATTCAATAGGTTTGAGTAACTGGGGCTCAGTCCTACTGGGGACCCACTGAGGAATCATGCAGAATGCACTGCTGAATTGTCTCTCTCTCCAGAGGATGAATGTCTGAGGCATCTATTCTCTGGTTTCCAGCCCACATTGGTTGAGTTCCCACATGGAAGCACTGACTCCCCCATATATCCAGGCTGCCCTGTGTAAGAGCTGGGTGAATTTCAGGGGAAATCCTAAATCAGAAAAGAGGATAAAGGCAAAGGATACTTCATGTGGGATGCACTCTGTGTATAGGGAAACTGACTGACAGAGCTGTAACTGAAATCAGAAGTAGACCAAGGAGATGAAACATGAGCCCAGGAAGAATTTGCTATGTTACCTAATCAGCATCCAGCGAGGTGCTGGTAAATGTTTAACAACTGGCTCTCCAGAGGAAAGATGGGGCAGGCAGCTCTAGATTGTATTGTTGGCCAATTTCCCTAGTGCCAATTTCCATGGTGTAAATATTCCTATCACCCCTGATTTCATGCTACCAATGTGACATCAACGAGCTCACAGAACTTAACAACCAGCTCTCAGGAGCCATTATGAGCTGGGTCCAGCTCACCATCACTTAAGATCTCTTCAAAAATTCTTTTTATGCTTAAGCTAATTATAATGTTTTCAACTGAAAACCTGAGTAACTGAGTAAAAAATCAATGGCAAGAGAGTTTTCACAGATTGGGAATGGGGGTTTGGGCAAAGACCAACAGTATGGCATCCTAGGTATGCCTCTGGGCTCTCTACTCTGACCAAAATGGCACAAAGCCTTCCCCCCATAATAAGGTGATAATTCCTGATCCTCCAGCTAAGTAATGGAGATCGCCGGGGACTGTCATTTCAGTCTGAGCAAGAAATTTAGAGGAAAGAACTGAGCAGACATTAATAGAAACTCTTTTAAAGATAAACTCTGCTCAATGCAAGAAATTCTTCTTTCCCAGAAAATCAAATCCCCCACGTAGTAGTTAAATGTTTTTCTACCAGTTTTATTCTTACTGGAGACAAAACAATTATCCCCAACCTTCTGTGGAGTAGTCTTTCATATATTTGAAGGCTTTTCTTCTCCAGAGGAAATAGTCCAAGTTAGGTTGGCCTTTTGTCAGAAATTCAATTTTCATGCTTTAACCTTCTCTGGGGGTTTCTTTCTAACCTTGTCCAAGCTCTACATGGCCTTATTAGCTGTAGAACCCAGACCTGGAGTCAGGCTTCTTGCTGAGCTTTGACTGCAGAGAAAATAAGGAAGAAACAGGCCGCTTAAGGTCCATGCATCCCATGGTTATTTATAGATTCCACATCATTGGGTGTTTTCCAATCCAGCAAATGACCGAAATGGGGCACAAGGACAATTGGAGGAATCAAAGTGGTCACATTTGTGATTGTGACCTTTACAATTGGGGCAGATGGCCTCCTGACTAGAAGGGACAGCCTGGTCATTTCTTGTAGCTCCCCAGTAGAAGCCCATGCTGTCACAGTCTGCTCTACCACCACAAGAGTATGCTCCGGGGCCTACTTGCAACCAGGATACTGGAACATTTTTAAAGTTCCAAAAGGCACACCCAGGAAAGAGAATTTGGTAATTCTTATAAGTGAGACTAAACTCAAGAACAGGTCACCGGGACGCCTCTGTCTTTGGCTCAGGTCATGATCTCAGGGTTCTGGGATCTAGGCTCGCTCGGGCTCTCTGCTCAGCGGGGAGCCTGCTTCCTCCTCTCTCTCTGCCTGCCTCTCTGCCTACTTGTGATGTCTGTCAAATAAATCAATAAAATCTTTAAAAAAAAAAAAAAAAAGAACAGGTCACAAAAATCTAAGGCATTTTGCCTGTCTTACTAATTCTCCCTCACTAATTCATGGATGACCAAATTCAGACCCAAGGGATGGCCTAAAACAGTGCTGTCCAGTGGAAATATAATACAGGCCACAAACATGAATCACAGGTGCAATTTTATATCTTTTAGTAAACATAGTTTTGCAAAAGGGAAAGTAAGTGAAATTAATTTTAATAATATATTTTATTTAGCCCACTATATGCAAAATACCATCATTTCAACATGTAATCGATATTTTAAAATTCCTAATGAGATACTGTACTTTCCTTTTTCATACTATGTCTATAAGTTCTGGTATATATTTACACTTAAAACACATCTCAATTCAGATTAGCCATAGTTCAAGCCTGAATGGCCATCATATTAGTTTACTCAAGTTTAAATTATTGATTCCCCAAGTTTGGTCCCCAGACCATCACCTGGGAACTCTGTAGAAATGCATTATTTCAGGCCCAGCCCAGAACTACCGAGTCAGAAACTTCAGACACTGGTCAGTAATTTGTGTTTTGTTTTGTTTTTAAAGATTTTATTTATTTCTTTGACAGACAGAGATCACAAGTAGGCAGAGAGGCAGGTGGGGGGGTGGGGAGAGTAGGCTCCCTGCTGAGCAGAGAGCCCGATGCGGGGCTCGATCCCAGGACCCTGGGATCACAACCTGAGCCGAAGGCAGGGGCTTTAACCCTCTGAGCCATCCAAGCCCCCAGTAATTTGTGTTTTAACAAGCCCTCCAGGTGAGTCTCGTGAGTTTGAAAACCATTGTCCATATTCTGTGAAATCAGAAATGCTTAATCTGCTTTTAATTCATACTATCACTAATATATAATGGGGGATATGAGTCTTTAAGAACTAACTCTTGGGGCGCCTGGGTGGCTCAGTGGGTTAAGCCTCTGCCTTCCGCTCAGGTCATGATCTCAGGGTCCTGGGATCGAGCCCCGTGTCAGGTTCTCTGCTCGGCAGGGAGCCTGCTTCCCCACCCCGCCTCTCTGCCTGCCTCTCTGCATACTTCTGATCTCTGTCTGTCAAATAAATAAATAAAGTCTTTTTAAAAAAAAAGAAAGAAAGAAACTAACTCTTCCCGTTTTCCTGTTGCTAAGGAGCCTAAAATAGTACACTTGGTTCCCATGTGATATATTTTTAATTTTTATTTTTGTGCCAATTAAACAAGTTTTCCATTGGCAATGTACTATTTTTCAAATGATCCTTCCTTCCTCTTTGTCCTTGGATTTGGTTCCTTCATCTTCTTGGCTCTTTACAGTGACCACAAGCACACTCACCTTTTCATACATTTCAACAGTTGCCAGATTTAGCAAATACAGGACATCTAGTTAAATTTGAATCTCAAATTAACAATGAAGAATGTTTTAGTATAAGTAAACCCCATGTAACATCTCCCAGAAATTGCAAGACACGTACTTACACTAGAAATTATTCATTGTTAATTTGAAATTCAAATTTAACTGGCCATCTTGTATTTCCTCTGGTCAATCTAGCCATAACCCCCGACGTCCTTCTCACTCCAAATTCTTCCAGTGACCAGACCATGAAGTCTTGCGGTCAGCAAGTGTGGGTGCTGCAGAAGAATAGTACTGACTCAGAACTGCAGGCCTGCCTCACTCCCAAGCAAAAAATCATTCTGGATAAAACCAGCTGCCCAAATGTATTCTTTGGCTTTTCAAGGATGGGTCCTCTGGCTTACAGTGAATGCCAGCTGCCTCTCAGGATCAAGCTCTCATTTAAAAAAAAAAAAATCAAATCAAACAAAGAGTGCACTGTCAGTCAATCAGAGCCACACAAATGCACCCACTTAGCTCACAACTCAAAATGGGCCTCCAGATTCGTGCTATTGAAAAGGAAATTGGCCTCACTTGCTTCGAAACAGCCCCAAAGTGGGGAAATTAATACAGAAGACGACAACTCATAATGAAATCTGGCAAAGGCAGTGGGTTGTGTGGCATCATCCAATTACAGCAAACATAGACGCTGCCCAGGGGGAGAAGCAGGTCTGGACACCAAGCAAAATTAGGACCCTATGCTGTCATTACCAGCAGAGAGGAAATTTGTTAGAATGTTTCAAAAAATTAGAAAGTTTGGTAAATGCAAACAGCCCAACAAATGCACGGGATCACTAATCCACATAGCTCCAAAGGAAATGTTCTCAGTACAAACCAGATTCTGAGCTCCTCCTGTGGACAAAGCTCCTGTAAAGCCAGATCTTAGCTTTCTTTTTTTTTTTTTTTTTTTTTTTAAAGATTTTATTTATTTATTTGACAGAGAGAAATCACAAGTAGGCAGAGAGGCAGGCAGAGAGAGAGGAGGAAGCAGGCTCCCTGCTGAGCAGAAAGCCCGATGTGGGGCTTGAACCCAGGACCTGGGATTATGACCTGAGCCGAAGGCAGCGGCTTAACCCACTGAGCCACCCAGGCGCCCCAAGCCAGATCTTAGCTTTCTTATCCCCTCTTCTCTGAGCTCACCACAACCCACCTATCAACCCACATCTTTAGGCGTTTGTGCCTAGAGATGGCGTTCTTCTCACCCCCCACCCCACCCGCCAGTCAGGTAGATTCAAGGAGCCCTAGCCACCAAGAAGGAGCCAGGAACAAGACCTCAAAGGCTTCAAACTCTTCTAGTAAACCAGGATGACACCAAGACCCTGGATGGGAGTGAACTTGCAAGTATGCATGAAGGAAACAAGAAAGCAAGACAGGGAAACCAGAGAAAGGAGTGACTGCAAATTATGCTCAGCCAAGGTCAATCCACTGAACTGAAAACCCAGCTGATGGTGAAAGCCAAGAGATATTGCCCCCATGCTTGGACTCAATGTGGGTTCATAATCAGGTAACATTATCTCATTTGCCTCTGCAATTTCTTCCACATTTAGGGGAACATAACAGAGAGCTGCAAATGAATAAAAAGGGCTATGAAACCTGACTGTCTCTGTTCACGATTTCACCTTGGAGTTATCTTTAATGTGAAGAGTATGATTTCATGGTATTTGGCTGGCTCAGTCAGAAGAGCATGTGACTCTTGATCTCGGGGTCATGAGTTCAAACTCCACATTGGGTGTAGAGACTACTTAAATAAATAAATAAACTTTAAAAAAAAGGTGAGCAGTGTAATTTTTCAACCTAATATTAACAGAAAAGTGATTGTATGCCTTTGTTCTGTTGAAGACAAAACAGTTCATTTGATTTTTTTAAAGGAAAACACAGTAATGCCCAAATAAGGGTTAAATATCAATTGAATAAAATGAGAAGTTTATACCATCAAGTCACCTGATTTCCAGAGGCCAACAGAAAATAAAATAAAAATATAGCATGGATATGGGTATCGTATAAATGATGTAACAGGAAAGAAGGAAACTGTTATTTTTGTAAGCAGAGTACATTTGAGCCAGGAAACTGAGGAGGAAGACAGGGAGGAAAAGAGGGAGTGAGGAAGGGAGGTAAGAACAAGATAACAAAAAAAAAGAGAGAAGTCTGATAACTAAACATTTTATCTGGCACTGGTTTAGTCCTGAAGGATATACATAATTTAGACATCATGGTTTGAACAAGTAAAACATATTGATGAAGGCAGAAAGTGAAATGTAAAATAAAGCAGGTAAAGTAAATACAAGTAAACTTCGTTCATCACCATGTACAGAGACAGTATGTTTTCAACAGGTTAAGAAGGGGCTCTCAAGTCAGACTGCCCAGGTTCAATTCCCAGCCCCACCACTTCCTAATTAAGAGATCTTAGCAATTAAACTAGCCCTCTCTGAGCACTGTCCTCACCCGGAAAAGGAAGATAATACTACTTTCCTTACACAGTGGTGAGGAATAATTGAAATAATAATGTGTGTGTCTATTAGAGTTCCACTTCAGACCAACATTCTCACTAAGATTAATCAGAAAAACTGAACAATACCTTTTTACGATAGGATTAAGAGACCACAGACCTTTGGGGTTTCCAGACCCAATGCCCCCTCTCCCTGGCTCTTCCTTGAGTTCAACCATCAGGAAAGGGCAAAAAAATAAATCAGTGCCTTCCTTACCTTCCCTATGTGAAGGTCCAGCATGATTTTAACCTCCAAAAAAATACTCCTTTCCATAATTCCACTGCAGGAAAAATATGTGTGCAGCTTGTCTCTAGATGTCATGGTTGGTTTTTTGTTGTTTTTTTTTTTCCTTATAAGAACTCTATTCTGCTTGACACCTGTTTATTACACCCAAAGAGTACTTTTTGGTAATAAGGGCCCTGGCAGGTTAATGGTGTTTTACAAAAAAAAAAAAAGAAAAGAAAAAAAAAGAAAAAGAAAAAACGTCAAGGTCAAGGAAGGAAAGGCAAAAAGGTGGGAAAGGAGGGGTTGGGAGAGGTGAAGGGAAAAAGATGGAGTATGAAAGAGAAACAAGAAAAAAGTAAAAAGGAGAAGTAGAGCAAAAAGAAAAAAATTGAGCTCTTGGGCAGCAGCCTGAGAGTCAGTGCCAGCCACCTGTCTAGGAGGACACATCCACCCAAGGACATGGTACAGAAGACACCAGGTGCATCAACATGACTTTGTAATTTGTTCTGAATTCTTGCGAACACCCAGATGCTCAAAAAATCCATATTTTTCTGCCAAGATAACAAATGCACATGGAGGATTTAGTATTAACAGTGCCACTCAAAAGGAAACCCAGGGTTTTCTGAACTTGTTTCCATATTCAGCGTTTCTTGTTTTTAACCAGGGATACAAAACCAAGGTTCTGGCAGATTTCATTCATCCTCAAAATGACCCTTGAAAAATATGAAACTTGTATAACTGTTCACATGTTCTGGTCTCACACTGAAACTTGTATGGAAAATAAGAGGGCTGCCCAATAAGCATGACCCCAAATGTAGAGTATATCACTTTAACCAGAAGACAACCCTGTTTATCACAGTGTGTGGTTAGAGGGGAAAATGTGTGTGTGTGTGTGTTTGTGTGTGTGTGTGTGTGTGAGTGTATGTGTCTTAAAAAACTGAATGATTTTACATAAACCTGATCTGTTCCCTGTGATTCCTCCAGAGCTCTAAGCAAAATATCAAGATGATTCACTGGATAAATGACTTCCTGATCTTACAGCTAAAGTGATCTGGTTTAGTCTAGGAAAAGTAGGAATTAGACAGTGACAGTGCTCCAACCCCAAAACCTGGGGACCTGAAGCTAAGAATTTTAAGCTCAGAGGATACAGTGAGGAGTGAAGTCATAGCTGGTTCCCTCAAGGCTTGATAAGATAAAGGAAAGAGGTATAAAGCATGGAAGTCCCATTCCCAGTGCCACTCTTTTCACCAAGCAAGTCTAATTAAGGATACTTTCCACCTCTTCATCTGTTTTTACATGAGTTGGGTGCCTACTACTATTAACCCGCCAAAAACCCTTGGGATAACATCGGGCTTTATTATTCCTCAAGAAAACAGAGAATATGCAAGGTGGAGAACATACCAGGACAAAAAGGTTTATCTTGTTAGAGGATAAGCGCCTTGTAGAAGGAACGTTTTCCACAGTCTAGGTGACTCCTTGGGAATGCTTGCTTAACAATGTGTTCTGCTCCTAGTTCTCAATATATGGAGAGGAACAAGATCAAGTATTGGTCACAAAGCACTCTTCCAGACATCTGGGGAGGTTGTAAAACCTAAGAACATAGTATCCCTCCTCAAAGATCGTAAAGTCAAGTTGGGAAGGCAAGAAATAAAGATATGAAAAGTTAATTAAATAACAACACAGGTTAATTAATAAGACAACAACAAAGGACAAGTCATGAAGCAATGCATTTTTAATTTCCATATGAATTGCACAGCAAATAAATACCTCAAGAGTACATAGAGATTACTTCAAGCTGTGGTGGAAATGAAAACTTTCATGAAGGAGGTAGGACTCAAGCTGGGCCTTAAAATTTGCATCAGATTTGGATAATAACAGAGCTTATGAGGTGTACATGCTATGTGATTCAAATACCGTGGCTCATTTACTAATCCCCAAAACCATGATAGGGTTGATATCCTTGTCCCCATTTTGCAGAAGAGGAAAGTAAGGCTCACTAAGGTTATGTAACATTGCCCAGCCCACTCCAAACCCAAGTCTCGCTCTGAAATTCACATTTCCAGAACACATTCCATGGCTATTTGATACCTTGGAAAGATTGAAGCTAAACTCAGAGATGGAAATGGGTAATGGCCAGGGTGCACTGAACATACTGGTCTAATATAAGTGAGAACTTGGTTGGAACCCTCAAGATCAAGAATCCTGGAAAACAGAGTGACAGAACTGAATAGGTAGGATGAGTGAGATTTACCTACACTCACCAAATTATAAACAGTGGTTACTATCATGGAAGCAAACTATGAAGGACTGCTGTTAAACTCAGAATATTTCTACTTCTTGTTCTCCATGTGATTCTGCATACTGAATTCCTTTTAAGAAAAATGCCAGACCTCCAGAACTTCTCATTCTGAACCCAGGATAATCTACATATGATTTTGCATAAGTTTGCATATCAAGTTCAAGAACTCCTCCTCCCCTTGGCTACATGATGTTAATTAATTGACTACTGCAACCTCCAGCAGTTTCCCACTCCCCTGCCCCCTCTGCTTGCTGCCCACCAAGGTGCAGGTGTTTCACTCCAGGGAGAATCCAGGGCCATTCCGGCAGAAAACAGTTGGCATGGCTGCTTATCAGCCCCAGCTCTGAGGCTCTGGAAGAGAGAACCTGCCCCACCTTGTCGGGAAGAATGACAGTGAGCACTTGCCCCTGTGATCCCTGCCTGCCCTCCCTGCAGCTCAGAGGCAGAGAGGAGGTGTCCAGAAGCCCTTGGTCTTTAAATAACAACCTGGGAGAGGAAGAGGTTGGGGGAGAAGAGTCAGCCTCAGATTACCTGCAGAGAAGAAAGAACTAAAGACAGAAAAGAAAATAAGAAAATCACAGCCAGATGAGGCCTTTGGTTAGATTTCAACTTTTTCCTCCTCTTCTGTCTTCAAAAGTAAAAAATTATGGAATTCAGAGTCCCACAAGATCATGATAAATGGATAACAATCCCTGCCTGAAAGGGGACTATAAGCTCCCCTCACTAGAGTTCAGGAGAACAACAGTCACCAAGGCCTTCAAGACAACCACATTCTCCTGAATGCCTTGACTGAAGTCTCTCTTACAAGCTGTAGGAAATACCACCCAATACCCTCCGCTTAACTGCTGCAGAGGAGGAAAAACTAATTTCTCTCTACCTTTCTAGGTTCTTGGCTGAGGACCCACCCCTCGTCCATATTAGAAAGACAGATGGATTAATAGGAGAAAAACAAATAGAAGTTTGATACCCAGGGAAAATGAGTAACTCCCTGAAATGACCCAAGCTACCACATTAAATACCATCTCCAGCTAAAAACAAAAGAGGGTGTTGGGGGGCAAGTTGGGGAGCCAGTTATAGGAGGTTATCAGGCAAAGCACAGTCAACAAGGGTAGGGTTGTTATCTACGTCATTCATTGCCTTTCCCATTGATTAGAATTTTTAGAGATTTGATCATCCTCTTCTTCCAGGTAGAGCAAGAGAAATGGTAAATGGAAATGGAAATGTCTTTTTAAAATATATATATTTATTTATTTTAGAGAAGGGGGGAGGGGCAGAGGGAAAGGAGAGAATCTCAAGCAGACTCCCCACTGAGCACAGAGGCTGCATGGGGCTCAAACCCACAACCCATGAGATCACAACCTGAGCCAAACCAAGAGTCAGTCTCCCAACCCACTGAGCCACCCAGGTGGCCCAAATACAAATGTCTTATAATAAATTTCCCCCATAAATGTTTAAGTAACTCTTACAAAAAGGTAACTCCTCCCCTTTTCAGAGCTTCTCCTATGTCTGCTGTTTCTTAAAAATAACTAACTCCAGATAATCCTTATGCCAAAGAGGCATATTTGAGGTAGCATATTCTGCTCCCCTGCACTGCCCACCACCTTGATCCAACCATCTGCACAATCCAGTGTGGCAGTCAGGTCCCTTCATGCCTGTTTTTCAGAATCAGCAAAAGCCCAGATTCTCAGTTCCTGGAAAGCTGGGCATGAATCCCCCTCTAAACCCTTTTAGTACCTAAAACACCTCCCCACTCAGGTTCTCTTTGGAGATGTGAGAATTACTTAAGTCAAAGTGTTATTTCTCCTTGAGCTCAGAAAATGAAATGCTCATAAGAGTGAAATAATTTTAGCAAATAGTGAATTTTAGCCAATAGGGGGAAAGCAATGCAGGGGACAGAAGGACCTTCTTTTTGCCCCCAAAATCATATCACACTTGTGAGTCACCATAAGACTGATCTTGAAGGCAAGCCAGTTTTAATTATTTTAAGATATTCTGAAAGAAAAAAAAGTTTGCTCAAAAATCTACAGCCCTGAGTCATAAAGGATTAGTAGAATGATTGAAACCAATATTTCTGAGGAATCAGATTTAAGTATTTGTCTTTTGACAAGTCTGTGTCAGTGAGTAATATTTGGTTTTGGGTCCCTCCCATGAGGATTAAACTATATCCATGGTGTCAGGCAAAAAGCCAACAGTATGACCGTTGTTTTTAAAATACAGAAGAACTTGCAAAGCCAAAAGAGAACAACTATAAAAATAAAGTTTCTTCTTAAAAATAAATAATAAGCACAATCATTTGCATAAACCATTACCATTTATTGCCTAATTAATATACAACAAAACAATAATCATGCGTATTGCCAGATTAACTTTTAACATTATTTATTACAACCCTGAAATGTTTATGTAAATGTATTCTTAGTCTTTCTCTCCCATTCCACAAAAGCATATTCTAACCTTCTTGACTCAGTCTCTTCTCCTCTCTTTTTGAGAAGGGCTCTGTCATTGCCAGGTTTGTTCTGTGGAGCTTTTGTGAAGCAGAACGGGGGGGGGGGGGGGGGTGGGCAGGGGGACAGACAAAAAGGAGTAGAAAGTACAAACACACCCCCAAGTCTAGACCTGAGGGGAGTGAGTTCTCAGAAAGTTTAGAGGCAAATCTAGGGAATGTGAGAGCATTAACCAAATTGAAAAGTCAAATTTTTAAATTATTACTGAGGACTTAACATCCAAGTCATGATTTTTGAAAAATTGCAAGAACCAGAGATACTATAAAATTGCCTTTTGGTTCTTGGGCTATTTCTTTGTAACTTTGAAAGTGGACCCCATGTGGTCACAGCTTCAATAGGGTTGCATGGGCTAAGCCTTAGCATGTACTTAAACTTAAAAAGCAACTGGAAGGGAAATTGCTCAATAACTGCAAACTCTATCTACCCTTCACCGCCACCTGCAAGAGCCAAAAGCCTTACCTTGCCAGTATGTTCTTCCTTATATAGACATTGAGTTGAGTATTGTGTTTGCATATACAACTAGTTAAAGCTGTTTCATGAGAGCAAACAAGTTAATGGCAATAGATCAATGCTCCCAGGGTGATTTGGATTTTCAGCTTCCCTCCCAAATCTCATGAAGATTAAGTGAAATAACGCAAAGTGCTGATAAATTGCAAAGAACCATAGGAATGTGGCATCTCTGCAAGTGATCTTGGACAGCAAACTCTGTAAAAGATGGAGAGGTTTGAGGCAAAAATCATAATTGCTGAATTGATCATTCAGACTTCCATCAGAACGTCAAGGAAATGAAAGCAAAACTGTTCTGCCTAGATAAATATCTGGGGTCCCATTTCTTTTCAATACGGGAGGAAATCTGATTTAAGCCCCATCCTACATATCAAAAGATTTTTAATTGATACCCAGGGGTCTTAGATGGTCACCACTCATTCAGATTTTCTGTTCCTCATGATCTTGCAAATTGTCACATGTCTCCTTCTGTGGTCACCCTCTTTCTGTCCTGTTTCAAGCTGAACATGAGGTGCAGCCCTCTTCCTGTTAAATCTCCAAAGCCCCTCCCATGCTAAAGTTGTTGCATATTGCAGATAGGCTTTTTTTTAACTAAAGATCTGGGATTCCAGAAGGAATTCTATCACAGCACCACAAACAACTTAAAACCAGAGCTCCTGGTCCATTTCCACCAAAGTCTCCCTCACCAGACCACTGTCTTCTGCAGCATCCTCTCCCCATCCAGTGGTTTCTGTCTGTGCATCAGTCCCTCCTCACATTCACTTTTCTGTGTCCTCTCCCCTTTATTATGTAGTCATTCTGACCTCCCTTTGCCTTACCTCTTTCCAAATCAACCTCTGGAGGAGGAAGGAAGGCTTCATCATTCACACTAAAGAGGTCATTAAGGTGGTTAGCTAAACAAAGAGCCATCTCCCCCAATGTGAAATATGCCACTGGTCTAGTATGGCAAACCGTATACACCCACAGTCAGTTCTTTTTTCTGCTCTGCGTGCATGTGCTGATGAAGGAGAGGGAGGGGTTTAAGGAGATTTTCTTGAATTATCCAGACTATGCCTTTCCCTTAGTCCTTGATTTTATATGGCTAGAGAAAGCCAGAGTGAATTTCAGTTTTCCTGCTGTTTTTCATGTCTGTTTAATGAAGTAACAGCTGATCCCTGTTTCTAAAATATCCAGCAAAGTAGACAATAGTTTAAATGTGCAAATCGGACTTATTACACTGGCCCAAATTGGGCCACTGGCCCATCAAATGGCTCTGTAGAGACATAGTCATACCCATATTAGATCCCTTGGCTGAGAAAACAGCTGGAGGAGTGTAAATGAGCATCAGCCACAAAAATCCAGCTGAACCTGTTTCTTGACAATTCATGCAAAAGACTTAGAACATATGGTCCTTGCTTTGGATTTTTTAGTGATTACAGAGAATCTTGGTGTGGGCAGACAAGTGACAGCAGATCTGAGTTCAAATCTGTACATTGCCTCTTCCTAGCATTGACATTTTGGAAACTTCCTCTGGAAATTACCTTAAATCATTTTTGGAGCATGATGGCTAGATGAATGGATGGATGGGCATTCATCTGTGAAAGAGAGACAATAATGTTCACACAGCCTATTTTTCAGGGGTTATTGAACACTTTGCTACTATTGTGGACTTTATTTTCCGTCTTCCTCTACAGCCAGAAGAGACACTAATGTTAATTTTTTCTGGAAATGCAGATATCAATGAATTTCTAAGGGGCCACTGCCAAAGGAAGTTCTGTAGTTACAGAGAACACATCTTCAGAGCAAGGCAAAGGACAATAAACAAGCTCCTTCCCCACTTCCCCTGCTAGTTCCCACCCCTTCCAATCTCCCCTCCAATACTCCCCATTTGCCATCTACCATTTCCCACCCTGTCCTTTTTTATCCTAAAGCAGTACTTGTTAAAGGCTCTGTGACCACTCCAGCTATTTCCTTTGAGGATGATAACACTGCAGCAGAAGCTTCATTATTATGCTAATCGAGCTTGGTCTGAGCTGCTTTCATAACTGCCACATTAAAGCAGCCCATGAAGGAGAGGCCTCCAGAGCCATTTGCAAGGCACTGGGTGAATATTAATGAAGGATGAGTCCAGAGGAGTTGTTTTAGAACCCCAGTCATCAGGTAAAGGGGCCCAGCTTTCACTGCCATAAATAATAAATAAACAACCAAACAAACAAGCAGACTATAAAACACAAATGAGAGACAGCAAAGCTTCGGGAGAAGGAAAAGAGAAGTAGACTATGGCACAGCCCAAGCGCTGTCCATGGCATGGTGCCCATTGTTCCTTCAAGGAGAGCGTAATTATCCATATTTTGGAGATGAAGAAACTAGTCTTCATAATGGTGAAAAGACTTATCCTGGACCCTACAGGTCCTCAGTGACAAAGCATTGCCCCTCTTCTGCATGCAAGCCAGCCAGTGGCAAAACTGGGAAGCCAAATTAGGTCAAACTGCTAAAGGTAAGAAACAAGAAGAGGATAGATCCAAATCAAGTTGGATGCCTTCAAGATTTGAACCCCAGGAAAAGAAGTGCACAGCTGTACATCCTGATGAAAAGATATTACTAACAACCATTCTGCTTACTTTGGCTACTTTTCAGTGGCATTTTTTAGAAAAGGGAAGAAGGGATAAGACCTGTAATTCCCAGAGGCCCTTCTGGACCACTGGGTGGACATGAGAGAGAAAAGTCCCCTATACCAGCAGCATCAGGGTTTGGGAGAGGATTCTCCCTTCACACCTGCTGTAAATCAAGAAGCTGAACTAGAGGAGGAGGTCTGTGCCTCTCCCCTCCCTATATTCCAGTGTCCCACCACAGTAGTCCTCCTCAGTAACTCATATATCCTGCAGGATTTCCACTCCTCTCTACTCCTATCACAAAGAAGAAGAAATCCTGAAAATAGCATCGTTGTTCATAAAGTACCCATGAGTACATGCTCTATATCTTTCTCCCTGAGAAGTCTGTGGCCCCCAAATCTTTCAGTCAAATGGAAACACTCCTCATTTATATTAGGTGCTCAGCTTAATTCTTCCAACTAGAGAAATAATGACTTATATGTGGTAGACTACCCAACAGTATTCCCAACCACTTCCTTCCCAGCTGGCAGATATCTGCAGATGCTCCAGATGTTTTCAGCAACCTTCCCTTCCTCCCCTTTGTCTTTGGCCAAGGGCACTGCACTCCCACCCAGGAGTAAAGGGTAAATGTTGATTAGTTTAAGCCAGTCATGCTGGTCCTGTTCACGGGCCAGTAATAGATTTAAACCCAGGCACAGGACATAACCCTGGCCCATAAGACATAAGGACAACACTCTCATAGGTCATTGGGGAAATTTCCAGTGTTCTAAAAAAGGGATACAAGCCAGAGACTTTGCCCTCTTCCTACATTTAAATGTGGCAGTGCTTTGAGCAGTGGCAGCCAAAGTGACACCAAGCATATCCATAAAGCCAAGAGAATCATGGAGAGACCAACATCCTTGAGCTGGCAAATCCACCAACTCTGAAACCATCTACTTCTGCCCTTCTTGTTATATAAGATAATGAAATTTCTCTTATTGTTTAGGTCATTTTTATTTGGATGGCCTTATACTTGCAAACAAAAATTGTCCTAATATATCCCCTGTTCCATTGGAACAGAATCCCAACTTTGTTTGGATAACGTATACCCTTACGTAGACTATGTGATTAGCTAAACTAATGGTGGTAGTCACATTTCCTTACCAGGGATTGGTTTATGGTGCAAATGTGACCCAAATCCGCCAACCAAGTTGAGGAACGGTCTTCTGGGAGCTTCTAGGAAAGGTTTCTTGCTTTAGGTAAAAAAGACACAAGAAAGAGAGATTTTTCTTACCCTGCTGGATATCCTCATGCTTGGAGGTACCATCCATGGAGTTATAGCAGTGATCTTGCAATCATGAGAGACATTGGTCTGAGGACAAGTTAATGTGTTGAGATTGGTGAATCCCTTTTTTTTTTTTAAGATTTTATTTATTTATTTGACAAAGAGAGAGATCACAAGTAGGCAGAGAGGCAGGCGGGGGTGGGGGGGAGTAGGCTCCCTGCTGAGCAGAGAGTCCCTTGCAGGGCTTGATCCCAGGATCCTGAGATCATGACCTGAGCCAAAGGCAGAGGTTTAACCCACTGAGCCACCCAGGCGCCCCAGTGTATCCTTATTACTAAAAGAATTTCGAGTTGGGTCCTCTATTATGCAGCCACAATAAAGAGCTTTAGCTTTGCAGTTTAAGAACAGATTACTTATGGTTATTGAACTAGTCACTTGCCTTACAAATGCTCTCTTGAGTAGAGAGGAAAGGATGGTATAACAGCTAGATAAAAGGAATTTGTAGGCAATCATATCATGTCCTATATAGGCCACAGGAGTAGTGAGTTGGGGATGTACCATTAATATTTGTGGCAATTACAGATTATCGTGGTGCTTGCAAATTTTTATTTTATTATGACTTTTGTTTTCTTTTTAATTTAATTGTCACTAAATTTTTTATAAGGAAGAAGGAAGGCAAGGATAGATTAGGAAAGCCTGTAAAAGGCATGACAGCCTTAAAAGATGAATTTTATTACTCACATGCTTGTAAAATGCTTTCATGAATATCAATATCCCTCATACCCTCACCCACCAAAGAAAGAAAGAAAGAAAAGAAAGAAAGGGAAGGAAAGAAAAAGAAGGAGATGGTTGTGGTGCTATTTGCTTTGCTTGTCTACAAAATAATTTGGATTCTTTGAAAACCTGGGTGAGCTTATTACCATGTATCTGGCATATGATCACCATCTAAGGTGTGTGTCAGGACAGAACGTGACTGAAAACCACTGCTTGGCCTATGATCTTTGACTTTGACTACTACTCATTGGACTTTATCAAATATTTCTGGCCCAAGCTGTCAAAGACAACGTTGGGGAAATTATCATTCTAATTTACAAAAGCTGCTATTAAACATCAACAAATACAATCATACCAAATAGATATAATCAGTTCAGCAAAAAAAAGATATGTATTTTGTGATCCCTTATCTTCTTTTACAATTGAGAGAAACATTACCTGCACAAATCAGTGTGGGTTGGACTAGATTGATTAATGTGGTTTAGGCTAGTAGAACTCTGCATGGTCAATGCCAGATCATAAAAGGGACTCTAATAGGGAAAAAAAAAAAAAAAAGAGAGAGAGAGAGAAACAGAAAGAGAGAGGTAACCAATGACTTAGAAGACAAGAGTCCATTCTTTCGAGAGACAGTATAGTAGCGCACAAAGAGCATTTGTCTAGGACCAAAAGATCTGAGTTGCAGCTCTGATTTCATCAGTAACATCTTCAGCAAGTCACTTTGTGTCTCTGGATCTCACTGCCCAGTCTTACATCCACAAAAAAGATATGTCCAAGTCCTATTCCTTGGTGCCTATAAATGTCACCTTATTTGGAAATAGGGTCTTTGCAGGTATAACTAAGGATCTCAGGATCCATCCTTTAGGAAGGACTCCAAATCCAGTGACTGGCGTCCTTCTAAGAGAAAGCAGAAGGAAATTGAGATGTGGACACAGAAACACAGTAAAGGAGGTTATGTGAGGACAGACAGAGACCAGAGGGAGGCTTCCACAGGCTGAGAAAACCAAGGATTGCCGGCAGCCTCCAGAAACAAGGAGGGAGACATGGAACAGATTTTCCTTCAGAGCCTCCAGAAGGAACCAACACCGCCAACACCTTGATTTTGGACTTTCAGCCTCCAGGACAATGAAAGAACAAATGTCTGTTATTTCAAGCCCCCGAGTGTGTGGTGTTTTGTTACGGCAGCCCTAGAAACTACTATAGGTTTTCCAATTCAGAGATAATGCCTGAGAGCATCGGTTTGATTAGCATCAGCTCTCTCCATTTTGTGATTTGGGGTGAAGCTGCAGGGAAATTAAATTTACATTAAAAAATGAAGACATCTGAATCTTTTGATTTGGGGTTCGAGAGAAGAACAGTGCTCAGATTTTCAAATTCTTTTTCTTTCCCCCCACCCCATCTAGACAAAGCACTAGAACACTCAAGAAAGAATCTTGTCAAAATAACATCTTGTCAATAATAAAAGCAACATAAATCTAAGTGGACAATGTATGATTCGACCAGGACCATCACATTTACATTGTGATTAGATTTTTAAAAACTCCATCTTGCTGGGACATGAAGAATGAAAAAAGCAAAGGGGTGTTTATTTCAGCAAGGCTGTTCTATCTTAAAAGTTTCTCCCAAAACATACAGTTTACAACTCAGGAATGAATCTTGTATTCACGTTGGTGCTTAGTTGGAGACAAATATGCCACTACAACCATTAACCTGTTCATTTATTCATTCAACAAGCCCACCCTGCACCTTTATCATGCACCAGGAGCTGACAATACAGTGGAAAACAGAAAAGACAAGATCCTGACCTGATGGAGGACCAGGAGGTGGGAGGAAGTAAGAGGAGATAGAAAATAAGCAAGAGCACAAATGTATAATTACAAATTTGTTAATCAGTTCTATAAAGAGTGCAGGGTCAGACAGGGTATCTGAGACATGGGAAGGCCTCTCCATAGATACAGTGCATAAACCTATAATATTTAAGTTCCGAAGATGGAAAGCAGCCAGCCAAGCAAAGGGTAAGGCAGAGGGAGTGTTCTAGGCAGAGCAAACCACAGGTAAACACCTAACATGAAAGAGGCCAGTGTGTCCAAGGGACTGAAAGGTGGCAAGTGAGGATGGAGGGTGAGGTTGGGGGAAAGAGAGGTATCATATGACCTGGGAGAAGTAGGCAGTGGTCAGATCCTGCAGGGCCATTATCATGTGACTGGGTTTATCAAATGTGCAATGGGAAACTCCTAGAATTTTTTTAGCAATTTGTGTTTACAGGAACAGGAATACATGTAGGAAGATCATTAAGAGATTCTGGCTGTAATCTAGGGAAGAAATGACAGGGCTTAGATGATGTGGAAGTGCATGTGGAAAGTAGTGGATGGATTTAGGGGCATCTACACCAAGAGGCAGCTAGGAAAGGTTTCCTTTCGATCCCACTGGCATTCATTTGTAGAGCACTTGAACTATCCTCTGGGTGAAAGCACAAAAGAGAGAGGCCCAAGCATTAGCTCTTGACATTAATCCATAATAATAATTACAAGCCCTTGCTTGTAATCCAGAGAGCCAGAGAGGAAAAGAAATGTTCACACAAGTCAACACTTGAAATATGAACTTAGATTTATTTGGGAATCTCATGGAAAATCTCAATTTATTACTTTTCTGTTTCGAGATTATTGCTCCATTTCAGAAACTGGGGCTCAAGAGCTACTAAAGAAGCCAAGTCAAACTTCATCAGCCTTCAGAGAACAAGGGTGGTGGTGTTGTCCTGCCAGGACATTTCAGCAAGGACCATCATATATGAGGGTATGGAAAACTAGGGCATATCAGAGGAACTCTAGCAGAAATGGGGCGCTTGGCCTGCAAATGAGAAGGTTCAGGGAGGGTACTTCCATGAAGAAGAGTCCAGTTGTTCCATGTAGCCACCAAACACCCAGCTGGGTCCAGTGTTAGAAGCTGCAAGAGGCAACAGAACAGAGAGGAATTTCCAAACTGTAAGAACAGCCCCAGTGTGCTGGGCTGCCTTATAGGGAGTTCCTCATCTCTAGGGTTGTTTAGGCAGACAGGGGAAGACTGCCTACCAGGAATTTTGTAGAAGGATTCATATATCTGGTATGGGCTGGGTGGTCCCTAGGGGCCTATTAATCTTCCTTTTAGCAGCTGTTCATATGTATGATCACAGGGAACCGTAGGTTGGAAAAAGATCCATCCCTCCAAAACATTCCCCAGCTTTTTGAAAGAAGACGGTCCAAGACCAAATTCTTTCTTTCCTCTCCTGAGCTTTGCACCAGCTGATACTACAGCCCCCATAATAAACAAAATTTCTGCCGAGGAACTTGGCAATCTGTCCCTCTCTCGATCATTCCTTTCAACCGCTTCCACAGCCAGCAGAATCAGGGCTCTCACTACCGGCCGCAGAGCTGCCTTGCTAACCTTGCCATGCGAGGAACCACATCAAAAACTTGTCATGTTACAATGCCTTTCCCCAAACGATGCTAAGTTGGGCTGCACTCCTGGTGCACATGTGAGGCATCATTAAATCTCATGACAGGATGTGAGCAAAACATCAGGGGCCTTCTGGGATCAAAGAAGTGCAACACAGTTGAAAAGCAGCTCTTTAATAGGAGGGTAGGAGCAGGAAGTCTCCCTTTGTTCAACAGCAGTTCTAATGACTTCTCTCTGCTTTCCTCATAAAGCCTGCCTAATTATGTCACATATGTCTGCACCTCACATTCAAGGCCCTCTCGGTGTCTGGGTCCCCTACTGTCAACCTCACAGCCCTGGAGGTCATAAAAGCCAGGGGGAGACTGCTGTTGGAGAGCTGGTTTTTCTGGCTTCGGACAGACAAACAAACTCTCATTATATTTTAGCAGTGAAACTGGGGAATGAGGAGGAACAGCTCTTGCTCCAATGAATCTCTGCTTCTTTCATCTTCTTTCAGTCCTATGGAACAAGCACAATGGTGTTTAAGACGAAAGGTGGCATCTCATTTTCAAACAGCGAGCTAAAGAGATCCAAACTCTATCTCAGCAGTGGGTAGACCATATATCCAATTTGTCAGCTCAGCCTGTATTAAGACTAGAACTAATTGGACTCCCGGCAGTCTTGCAGGTGCCATCGCGGTCCCTGAAGGGAACCAAAATGACTAGACAAGCCTTACCACATCCTGAAAGACCTCTCTCTTCTAGGTCTCTGGAAATACCCAGTATCTGTAAGACCCCATTTTGGTACTTTAGACATCTCATCGCCCTATAGTTGACCTATAGTTGGTCTATTCTTACATGCCTCTCCCCTTCAACTTGGATGAAAGCAACTTAGGAGGGTTTGTTTGGTTTGGTATGGCTACACCTCTACGGGCCCCAATAGAGGGTAAGGCAAATAGCAGGTAATGGATGGATGGTGGCTGGATGGGCGGAGGGGTGGTTGGATGGATGGATGCATGCATGCACGCATGCATGCATACATGGAAATAGACATTCCCATGTTCCATATCATTAAATACCATTTTAAGATGTGAATCCACAGCCTCGCAGGTGGGTTGTAGGACGACATTGATCACATCTACAATATCTGAACCTCATCAGAAGAGCCCTTGCCTTAAGGTTAATTCTGTCACTAGAAGCTTTTCTCCCTAATACTATATACTGCAGTGACTCATGAGCATTCCAATATCATAAATCTGAACTCTGGACTTTGGAAAAGACACATGAAAACTTCCCTGGTAGAATTTTATTTTAACTCTTATGTAATCTATTCCTTGGGCCCCTTTGTGACCCATTGTCACCCATCATAACTGCCACACAATGCTCATGCACATTGCTTCAGGGGCAGTGCTCCAGAGGGGCAGTATCATATGATGGATGTCCCCCTTTGAGATGGACAAATCTGAGTTTGAAACCTGACTCTGCCACTTTATAGCCAGGGGGCTTTGGATGGAACACATGGCGACCCCTGTGAGCCTCAGTTTCCTCATCTGTAAATTAATCTGCACTCTGTTGTCAGAAAGTCTTAAAGAGAAAATGTCCATATAGTCCTAGCATGCAACAATCTGCTCACTGAATCATCACTGCTCCTACTATTCCCTGATAGAAGATCTTGTTCTTCAGGAGTCACAGTAACTAAACTAGGTGCCCACCTACAAAAGACATAACAAAAGCACAAATGTATCATGCCGAAAAATATTTACGCATAATACAAACCAGTTAGCAAGTATCATGTTTTAATGAAAACACTCAAGAAACGTACAGATGCAGAATCCCATCAGGATTCGACCCCTGGTTTAAAATGGTTCTGATTGGGTGCCTGGGTGGCTCAGTGGGTTAAGCCTCTGCCTTTGGCTCAGGTCATGATCTCAGGGTCCTGGAATCGAGTCCCGCATCGGGCTCTCTGCTCAGCAGGGAGCCTGCTTCCTCCTCTCTCTCTGCCTGCCTCTCAGCCTACTTGTGATCTCTCTCTGTCAAATAAATAAATAAAAACTTTAAAAAATAAATAAAAATAAAATGGTTCTGATTTACAGCTCCTTCATTAGGAAAACAAAACACAGTCATGAACGATGATCATTCCTCCTTGGTAGCAAGGCAACCACTCTGCTCTGGGAAGCAGGAAGAGACGATATAGTTTGACACTGAAGGTGGTTGTTACTCACAATAAAGTTTTTACCTACTCTGCCTATTTTCTTACCTGGGAAATTGGACCATGGACACCTTGCTTAGTTGTATAATTCAGAACAGGCACAATTGCACAAAGAAGGCATTAAATTAATGTTTGTTGAACTACTGGTGATCCCACGCATTAAAGGCATTTTTGCTCGTGTTATATAGAATTTTAAGTCTTAAGTTTGATTCAACACTTGAAAAGATATTAAAACTGCAGCTTCTGGGACATCTGACTGGCTCAGTTGGTTAAGCTCTGCCTTCAGCTCAGGTCATGATCCCAGGGTCCCATATCACTCCTCTCCTTCTGTCCCTCCCTCCACTCATGTTCTTTCTCTCTCTCTCAAATAAGTAAACAAAATCTTTTTAATTTTTTTTTTAACTCTGCAGCTTCTTTACAGTAGAGTTGTAGGTAGATTGGTTGAGTGAGGGCTGTAAAAATGAAGAGCTAAGAGTATAGAAACAACTGACATTCGAATTTGCTTCTGAGAAGAAACTCTTTTTGGATTTTGCTTGTTGTGCTTGACAGGTTACTGTTGTTAGGGCAATCACAAAAGCTCCCCAGTATGTGGTCCATTTGGGAACAATAAAAGAAATACAAGGGCCAGAACCAGCTCCAAGAAGAACATTTTTAGCTTCTTCTTTGAAGCCAACATTACATTGTTGGCACTGGAAGTAAAGGCTGTCTCAATCTGGAGCTGTGTTTTATCTCGAGATGCAAATTCGTCATGCAAACACACATATAGCTCCTTTACGTTGGTGCAACTTGGAGCTGCACGCTCACGGGGCTCTAGGAGACCCGTCTTGCGTCTGACTGTATAGGAAGAGAAAAAAGTCTCCTTCTGGAGCCCTGCCTGCCTCCTCAATCACCCATGAGGGACTTTGGTGTCCCTGCTCCTTGGGTAATCTGATCCAATTCTGGCATCCAGCTATGCTATTATTACCACATCAGTGCCGATCTCTACAGGCATTAACCCAATTTCTCTCCCACGGCAAGAAATCTTTTCACTGTCAGTCTGACTGGTGGTCCTACAGTCTCTAAATGAACTCCTCTGTTGACAGGGAGATCACTCCTTCGCAACCAAGGCCATTGTATGTTGAACAGCTCTGACTTTCAGAGAAGTTTCTCATAGTGAGTTGAAATCTGCGGCCATATAATTCCTACTTCCTCTTTGTTCTGCTCACTGGAATGCTAAGAATAAAATAAATTAATATCTCAGAGGATCAAATGATTTTGAGTTTATCACAAAGACAAATATTTTTCATTTTGAACATTAAAAAAACAATGTAAAATCCATATGGCTTTCCCCTTCCCTTCCTTTTCCTGCTTTAAAAAGAAAAATTTATCAGCCTCCTCCCTTCTTTCCTCTCTCCCTACCTCCCACCTTCCCTCCCTTCCTCCTTCCTTTTTACCTTCCTTCATCAAAAATGCCATTAGGCAGGCCCAAATGAGACAGAAGACCTGGGGAAGGCAGGGTCAAGCTGGCATCAGGGTTCACACACAAAGTGGGGTTGGGGAGGGTCCCAGGATCTGGAGATTAACTATGTAGGATGGCTAAAATAAGGTGAGCCCAGTTTCTCACATTCAAAAAGTAGGTGTAAACATAGAAAGGGCAACAACTAGAATATACTCTGTGATGTTGGATAGTAATTGGAAGCATCGATACGAACTCACGGTTTTCAGTATAGATGTACATTTTTGTGTATTATATACTGTGTTATTTCCCAGCTCTGTTCATGGATAGAGCTGAGAGCTGTGCCTTCCCACTAGCCATGAGCACACCTCTGGCCCAAATCTCGGTTTGGAAATACTATTCTTCACTGAAAGGAGTCAAAGTTTCTTGGAGATATGGCTGATGCTTGGGCAAGGGAAGAGAAAGTAGATGTGCTGCCAGAAAGTAAGGAAGGACTTTAAAAATGATGGAAAATTTTTAAAACAATATAGGAGCCAGTTTGAATGGGTCCCTACTGGGCCAAATCTGGAAAAACTAAAGCATCAGAATTAACAGTGATAGTAACAGATTGTAGGCTTTGAATAAAATAGGAACCCATAAATCCACAGAGATATGAAATTGTAATAAATAAATAAATGTAAAGAAGAAAAAATCTTTCCCTTGCAGCAGAAAGGCAACCACCAAATGAAGATGGAGTCACAGTATTTGAAATTCACCATTTGGCAACAACCTTAGCAACAATTAATTCAGATGCAAGAAGCATCAAGAGACGCCACAGCCAGTGGGTGAAGACAGAGTGAGGAATGGATTCTACACAGTGTCAAAGTGCCTCCCCACCAAACATTCATTAAATAGGAAAAGGGAGAAAGGATCTCCTTAAATGGAGAAACCTGCAGACGCCATCTTAGCAAGTGATCAAAATTAACATTACCACTTACAGGACCAACAGACATCACACACCGACACTAGAGAGGTTTCCATGAAAAGAGCACGGCATTTAGGATATTCTGGCCGAAAACACACAGCCTGGGTCTAATGGAGAGGAAACAATGCACAAACACAAACTGAGGGACATTCTATAAAATAACTGCCCATACACCTTAAAATTTTCAAAGTCATGAAAATCAAAGGAAAAGGAGGAACAGTCCCAAATTAAAAGAGTCAAGAAAGACAAGACAACCGAGTCCTACGTGTGTTCTTGGACTAGGGACAGTGCTATGACTGAAGTTCCTGAGACACTAGCAAAAACTGAGTACGTGCGGTCAGAGTAAAAGGTATACAGGAATTCTTTGTACTATTTTTATAACGTTTTTTAAGTTTTAATCTGTTTCAAAATTAAATATATTTTTTAATTCATACAGACAGGAATCCAGGGCTTTTTGAAGTTTCTCCCTCAAGAAAACCCTCTCCATTGATGATACCTAAAATTCCATCAATATGGTTTCTACCTAGAACTGACCTTTTCTTACTGAGATTTAAACCTTTGAACTTTGTTAAAATGCAAGTATCCCTAGGAGAGGTAATATTTTAAGCCAATACTCATTTTCACTGACGTTTCCCAAAGCATCTCACAGTATATTAGGTCTATGGGACTCTTGTTAGTTGGTATTAAGGAAAAGGAGGGGGTTTTTGCTAAAGAAATTTGGAAAATTCTGAGGTACACAAAGATTCTTTATTGCAGGACTCCTCAGAGCCTTTAAGAAGTTGATGTGTATTATAAATTGGCCTGAGAGAGAAAGGTACATTTGGAGTTATTTGATCATTGCACCATAGGTTCCAGAAAACATATTTTAGAAAATGTTGGCTGGCAGATTCCAATCAGCAGGCAATAAAGCATTGAGTTAGCCTCTTGTGTAAGATGGGCTGGGTTCGAATTCTGACTGCCCCATTTAGCAACCATATGGCCTTAGGCTAGTCAAGTAAATCCCCATGTAATATGGTAGTAATAAGAGTTGTACCTCAGTGTTGGGATAATTAGCCATGATAGTGAAGACAGCATGTGGCATGGTTCTTGGTGCTCGGAAGGACTCAGTGTACATTTGCATTGTATGTTATTGTTACTCCTGTTATTATTTTTCTTTCTTGAGAGTCTGTTTGGACTGCAACAGAGTCTGAGGGTGTTAGGAGTTAGTTGGACAGTTAGGTAGTCAGGACAACAAGAAAATACAAAGTCAGGATAGCTAAGAGAAAACAGCACTGACATGCTGTTTTGCAGCTTAGACAGAACTGCACTAACATTCTGCTTTGCAGCCTTTGCAGAAATAACTTCTGGAAAACATCCTAAAAGAAGACAATTAACCACAAAGCATTTGTCACTATCATGGACAAGAGGCAGTTAAGACATAAGCCCCCAGATGTCAGCAAAAAAAAAGACTATCAGCACATTGACATTAACCCAAGAGGTAGACAGATACATGATTAAAGCCCTGATTGGCATGACTCAGCACACCCTGATTGCTTAAGATAGTTCCACAAAAGAGCTCATAAAAACCCCTAAACTTAGAAATTCTGGGGGCAACCCTCTCGGGCCCCCATCCCTCTCCAGGAGGTATATACTATGACTCAATAAACTTTGCTTTTCTGTCCATCACTCTCCCTCTGGTCCACCTCTTCATTCTGCAAAGCAGTGTGAGCACAAGCCACGGGATCTAAAGGCAGAGAATTCCTGCAACACAGGGGCGGGGACATTACAGAATGCCACCAACATCAGGAGAAAAGGGAATGGTGCAGCAAGAACTAAGAAGCTGAAGATACTCAACACGAACACCCCCACAGCCCACCTTTGAGAGTATTGGTAAAGCCTCCCCCTATCTACACATTCATCTAGACTGCCCCCCTCAAGAGCCTTAGTATGCCCAGGGGGCAAAGACCCAGACAGTCCAGACTGCCATCCTTCACCCCCACCAGGATACCCAATCTTCCCAGGGAAGATCAAGAAAACATGGTTCCCCTTTGCAAATAATCATTGACACTGTCCTCTCTGTAAATGTATTCAACGGGTCCCCTGATATAGCAGCCCACTGCCCGCCCCGGCCCCTTGTCCATTCCCTCCTGTTGCAGCAGAAAGGAAGAGCGGTTGGGAGACTGGCTGCCTGCCAAATGGGGTGTCCTAGCCATACCCCCATGCCCCAGAGTCACTGCTGAGTTGCTGACCTATGGGGCTGTCAGCTCACCACATACAGGCTTCACCAGCGCTTCAGAAAATGAAAAGCTTTATTAAACTTTCAAGTCCAGAACAGATGTGTCCAGACATAAATATTCAAAAGATCCCATCTGTTAGGTAAATCGTCTTCCGATGTAGTAGCGGAGGGACCGTACGTTCGTGAGACCCCATAGCTCTGAGGGCCCAGGGGTGTCGGAAATCGTGCAAGCAGATGCTCCTAGAATCAAAATAAAAGAATCCCAAGTAACAAAGGAAAGTCAAGGCAAGACTGGGCAGTGGGGAATTTCACGGCCATGCCAGTCAGGGCCCCTGCCAGGTCAGAAGCCCCCAGGGGATGAGGCCAATGATTGACCCCTCCCCCAAAGGGTGCTTGGGGGAAGTGGGCAGGGTAGTCAAGAAAAAATAACCAAGGGACAACCAGGTACACCCACAAGCCAGATCTGGCTGGAAATGTTGAGATTCTCCAGGCAACGGCTGCTGTGTGCTGCCTCTGCCCTGGTCAATTCATGCCTCAGGCAAGACACAACCATGTGCACCCAGGCTTCCACATTTGGAAATTTAGATTACTGAGCACCAGCTTTAGGCCACAGTCTACATCAAAGAAAGCATCATGGAATGGAACACATGATAACAAAAATAATGATGAGTCTCTTACACTTCAATAACCTTACTCTTGTGTCGAGCACTGTTCTCAACACTGGAATGTTCCCTGACTCATTTCAACTTCCCAGCAACCCTCTGAGGTAGATACCACTGTTATTCCCATTTTACAGATGAGAGGACTGAGACAAAAAGAGAGTGATTGACTGGCCCAAGGGGCCATGGATGGTAAGTGCAGGGCCAGGATTCATACCCAGGCAGACCACATCACCACAGGCTGAGCGCAGGACCACCAGGCTAAAATGAAAGAAAACCAAGAGGCAGAAGTGCTCCCTGCCAGGAAGGGGCTCATAGTCTCATGTAGAAAAGTGAAAATCACATTGGAAGACTGAAGAAAACATATCCTCCACTGCTGAGGAATCCCACTCCAGAGAGTAAAACAAGGTACTCCAGTTATGGGGCTGCTGGAGAGAGAGGTATGCCCCCACGTCCCAGGTCTGAACCCCAAAGCCCGGGATGTCAGCTCCCAGACCATTCTGCCTACTATGTTCTCCTTCCCTAACCAAAACAGCCAGGCTGATCTACTCCCTTCATCCTGACCATACTTGCATTGCCCTCTGTCCACACTGCTCACCACTTACCAGCAGCCCCTCCCCTTCCTCCTTGCTGGCAACAGTCTCCCCCACAGACCCCCAAAAGGCTCCACAGTCTCCCCACAGGCTCCTGCAGGCTCCAGCCTTCAACATAGCCACCCAGCAAGCTCCACCCTCCCCTGGAGTCCTACAGCACCTACCACATGCCCCATGCTTTTAACATATGTTTCCAGTTTTGTGTAGTTAGATATTCAAGTGCCAAACGTGGGCTCAGTTCCAAACACACACACACACACACACACACACACACACACACATCCCAATACTCGGGCGACACTGAGCCTCTCACCCTCCTATTATTATCATCACAATTTCTGTCTGGGTCAGAGCAGACTTTTCAATGTGAAATAGAGAATTCCAACCAAAACCAGTTTAAGAAAAAAAAAATCAAAAAGGGGACTGCATTGGTTCCAGTAAGTGAGCTGTCTGGGCCTGCCAAAAGCTTCTGCATGAACAGGTACAGCCAGATCCAAATGCTCAAACAGGTTCCATCTCCTCCCTGCCGGCCCCACACTCAGAAAGGTGCCCAGGCTGCCTCAGCCAGATGCCCATCTTTGGCTTCAAGCTCACATCCCACCAGCGCAGCAGTCCCAGCAGAGAGAGGGGCCCTCTTTACGGTTCTGACTGGCTAGGGTCAGGCACCAGGCACCATCTCTGAACAAGTCATTGTGCAGCAGAAGTCAATGGTCTCACTGGCTCAACCTGGGCCATATGCCCCTGCCTGGGTCCCACTAGTAGGGGCAGAGGGAGCAGCCACACCAATATGGACAGACAGTGAGAGAGGGGTTTCATCAAAGGGAATTCTGAGAATGGTTCCCAGAAACAAGTGAATGAATACCAAAGCAGGCAGACACTACAACATCAACAACCACTAAAACTGACATTCACTAAACAGATCCATTTGTTAAGTGTTTCCTCTGTGCCCAGGATTGGATGAACAAGACCTACAAGTGAAGATTATAAAACATATTTCAAGCACTTGGCCCAGGCTGGGTGCATAGTAGATGCTTAGCAGATGGAAGTAAAATGCAGGTGACTAGGTAGGTTCTGTTATTATCTGTAATTCACAGAAGGGGACGCTTGGCTGAAAGAGATTAAGTCATTTGTCTTAGGCCACACAGTTTCGAAGAGCCAGAGATGCCAGTTTTTGAAAGCTACCTCCTCTCCCTCCTTCCCTCCCTGCTCTTCCTGGCAAACCAGTCCAGAGCTAGCTTGGGTAGTCAATAGCATCCTTCCCTTGCATTTTGCACCTCCCTCTACTATAGGACCTAAAGCTCTGTGTTTACAACACTTTATTTTCCCCATTCTAAGATGTGTATTGTTTTCACATTTCTAAGCTTCCAAAATCAAAGCTTAACACACATTGTGTATAACTAAACTGGTTGCAGTTCTTTTATACCAAAATCTGTTTTTTAATTAACATTGCACCTGATAATCAATCAGAGAACCAAGGAAATATCTATTATTTCTCTATAGGTCTACACTAGACTGTGAGTTCCTCAAGCATGAGCTTACTCATTGCATGTCCTAAGTACTTAGCACCAAGTCTTTTCTGTCTGTGCTGATTAACCCAAGTAGTGTTATTCAAGGAAAGATATCTTTAACTTTCATTCATTCAACAAATATTTACTGAGCACCTACTATGTGACAGGCATTGCATAAGAGGTAGGGTTATAATGCCAAACAAGCCTGGTGGAGCTTCCTCACACATCTCTGTTGTGTCAGTGGGGACAGACATCAATCTGAGGGACAAGAGCAGAGTCATGACCCAAAGCTAGCAATTTATGTGCATTGTGTCTGGCCGACACAAAGAGGAGAAGCCAGGAGGTTGCAGGAGATGAGAGCAGTTAAGCGTGAGTTTGCAAAGGTCTTAAAACCCATGCTGGGGAGTTTAGATTAAAGGTGGGAAGCAAATGGGAGCTCCCGCCGATTTCTGAATGGACGAGTGACAAAATCAAAATAGCACTCGGAGAAAATTAGCCTAGCGGTCGGGTACAGAATGTGCCAGGAGGCATGGGGCTGCAGGTGGGAAAGGTTCACTAGGAAGGAGGCTGCTCCATAAATCAGCATGTGAGACCATCAGAGCCTGCCTGCCAAGGGAGGCTTGGCTGTGCCAATGGCTCAAGAAGGTCAGATCCCAGAGATAGAACCGCCAGCCCGTTCTGAAAGGGACAGACCAAAATAAGAAGTAATTGAAGATGAAAGGTTAAAGGCTTGGGTGGCCAAGATGCCCCAGAGCCTGTGGGCAGAGGACAAGGCAGGGTGATAGGAGGACAGGTTTTTGATGCCTTTGGGAGACCCACTCAAAGAGAAAGGGTGAAGGTCAGGGCTGAAGAGGAAGAGAGAAGATGGACCATATCCACTAAGGCATGGGGTGCCACATGTGGGTGGACCTGTCCAGAAACCAAGAGAAACCCTTCTCCCTTCTGGGCCTCAAAAGGCAGGTCTATCTCCTCTTCCTGCCCAAGAGAGAGAGACCAGAGTAAAACCGCTATTTACTTATTTGTCTTAATTTAAGTCAACAATTATGCAGAAGACCTAGGCTCTGAAGGACTAATTGATATAACCTTGAGTCACCATAGAAGCAAGATAATCAGAGAGGATTCATTAAGCAGCAAAATGAAAGGCCCAGAGCCACACAGAGCCTGGGCTCAGGCTCCAAATCTCCATGGACGTTCACCATCCCCTGATGGCTACACATTCATTAAAGGCCTTAATGCTCACTCCAACTTCTGGTCATGCTTTACTGCACTTTATGGGAGAGAAGGGTACACTACAGTGGTATTTTTGAATTTGGTGATTCTCAGGACCTTAGCCTTCCAGATGTTAATGGACCAGAGGGCTAATGAGAAAATGAACAGAAAGTTCTTAGAAGGCTTGGCCTGTAGTGAGTGCTCAACAAAGGCTACATCCTGAAGATGCATTTGTCTATTAGGAGCCTGGGAGAGATAAGAGAGGAACATGGACTCCGGTACCTGCTCTCAAAGAGACTCCTAAATTCAACAGACCTCACCTTAAAGTGTTACAAACTCTCCTTCAACCTGATTTCTAACACAGGAACAAAGACCCACATCTCTGTTCTTTTACCTTTGGAATGGTGACTGTATCTTTCCTGTTAAATGCTTAGTTCGGTCTAGTTACTGATTCGAATTGACACCTCCCCAGGGTCATTTACATTTCCAGCTTCCTGGCATCTGAGACCAGACAGATCCAACCCCCCTTTCTTCTCGGATGGTTCAGACCAGGGAAAGCCCTCTCGTGTATCTCCTGCCCACACACCCTCTGGGGGCTAGGAGACCAAAAAGAAGTGGCTTCTTAAGAGGAGAGGCACCAAACTCCCAGGTCTTCATGATGGGGACATGAAGTGGTACAATCATATGGTGTGGAGACAGAGAATTACCACATGATCCAGCAAATTGATTCTATGTAAAAACTCAGAGTGACTGGAAGTGGGACTCGAACAGATAACGCGTACATCCACATTCCCAGCAGCACTATTCACAATTGCCAAAAGGTGGAAACCACCCAAATGTCCATCAACGGAGGAATGAATGAAAACAACGCACTTTATATGTACAATGTCTATTTCTTAAGAGGGAATAGAATTTTTTTTTAAAGATTTTATTTATTTGACAGACAGAGAGCACAAGTAGGCAGAGAAGCAGGCAGAGAGAGGGGGGAAGCAGGCTCCTCGCTGAGCAGAGAGCCCAATGCGGGCCTCGATCCCAGGACCCTGAGATCATGACCTGAGCCAAAGACAGAGGCTTAACCCACTGAGCCTCCCAGGTGCCCCAAGAAGGAATGGAATTTTGACACATGCTACGACACAGATGAACCTTGAAGACATAACACTATGTGACTATAAGCCAGACACAAATGGACGAACAGTATATGCTTCTGCTTATGTGAGGTGCCTACAGTAGTCAATTGCATGGAGAGAGAAAGGAGAAAGGTAGTTGCCAGGGGCTGGGGGAGGGGGGTGTGGGGAGTTATTGTTTAATAGGTGTAGAGTTTCAGTTTGGGAAGATTAAAAAAAAGTTCTGGAGATGGATGGTAGCGATAGCTTTACAGCAATGCGAACGCACTGAACACCACTGAAGGGTACACGTAAAAATGATTAAAATGGCAAATTTTATGTTATGTGTATTTTATCATATAAAAAAAAGACACTCAAAAAATATAAAAAGAGTAGAGGTACTTAATGCTGCCTTCTCCAATATTTCAGCTTTGCGAGGCAATTTCAGAGCCTCTGCAAACCTTTGGGGTCCCTGCTCCAACCTCGACCAAGTCCATCAGTCACCTTTGTGTACTCTTTTCCCCAGAGTGGCTGCCCAGCCTCTGACTGAATGCATCCGAGCCCGGAAGCTCACTCCGCCTGTCAAATGGCTTGGCTCTCGTTGGTGACAGCCCTGGGTGGCTGTTCACTTTTCTTTCCCACACTGCTCGGCCTTCCCTTAATCAGATTCCTGGGAGGAAGCTAATTAGTCCAACCCCCCTCTGCTGTTTTCCCACAAAACACAGAGACTCCAGCCGTTTTATAGGGGATGTGACTAGACCAGCAGGCACCTGTTTTTCTTTACACTGTCTTAAAATGGGGAAGCAGGCAGATCTTACGTTTTAGCCAGACTGCAAAAGCTGTCAGAAGGCGAGGTGCAGGAATTTGCCTCTGGCTTGTGGATCAGTGGCACTGTGGGTTCCAGTCTGTGAAACGGCCTTGACTAGCCACTTAAATGGCTTGTGGAGAAGACCCACAGAGCTAGCGGGACGCTCCTGAAACGTGAGCCTACCCACAGCAACCAAACAACGGCACCAGGAAGCCAGCCAAGAGAAAAATGAAAACATTTGACCACAGAAAGCCTCCGAGAGTCTAAAGCTGCTTTGATCAGAACTTTAAGGAGCAAAACAACAGAGGCTGTTTCGGCACGGAGGGCAGAGGTACCCAGCAGGACACGCCCTCCCTAGGATGACGGCGAGGATCAGCCTGCTCTCCTGTCCTGGGGCAGCAGAAGCCAACAGCTTTGACTCACACCCCTTCCCTATCAGGACAGGCCCACGGCCTCAGCACCCTCCTGATACCTGACCTGTAGTCAGGACAACAGGGCTACTTTCATGCTTCTCGAGCTTGAAAGGTCATGGCCCTTTGCAGAACTGTTTGTTTTGGGGTCAGGGGAGAAGATTTGGCTTCCGTATAAGCAAAACCCTAGTACTTCCTGGCCATGTACTGTGGTTCCCACTTGACCTCACAAGATGTGAGCAGTCAGAAGATTCATATAGGCCAGAAGTGGAAGAGAGACACTCCCCCAGGGCACCTATCCCCACACCGTTGTTCTGTAGGTGAGGCCCAGAGAAGGGGTGCTCCAGCCCAGTCAGTAAGGGGCAGAAAAAGACTAAACCTGAAGCCTGGCCAGACAGATAATCTCCAATCTCCGGGGCCACAGAACTCATCTACAGACACCCCTAATAGCTCTATAAAGTCTCTCACATGTTAGTTCTTTAAAGATAAAGACAGAATTAACCTTGTTCCCTATTCGCTGATGTGTCCAGCCCAGGGCTGAATGTGTGGTCACAGCTTGGTAAATTCTTTATGAATGAGAGAATCCCAGGGATAGGGCCAGGAAGGACATGAGGCCGGGATTAGTGTTCCAATTTACAGAGAGGAGGGCGAAGCCCACAGAAGTTCCCCAGCGTCCGCCAGGAGAAGAAGAGTCGAGGAGTCTCCTTTCGTTGCCCTGCAATGACAAGAAAGCCGATGACATCATGTCACCTGTACATGTCACCTATCCTCATGTGCTCTCGCTACCTCGGGCACCGTGTCTAGAGTCAGGCTCAAATTTCTCGCCACCCTGCTGCACCACCCAAACCCCCAATCCACACATGCCCTCTCCCCATAGGACATTCCACATCTCAAGTACAACAGCTTGCCCAGCAGTGCTATCTGACCTTTCCACTGAATGCATGAAGCAAGGCAGAGTTCCTCGTCTCTCCCTTCATGTCCCCTCCTCTTCCCATCTCCCTGAGCAGCGCTGGTGTTTCCTGCAACAAGAAATGACGTGTCGTCGTGCATGTAGGTACCAAAGAGAAGCAGCAAGTTGGTTTGATACACACTTGTCCAGAAGGCCACCGTCCTTTGACTGCTCTGAGGTGGGACACCTTTCTCAGTCACAGTCTCATTCCCAAAAAGGATCAGCAAACGGCCAACCTGGTGGCTACACACGGCCCCAGCACAGAGGCAAACCTGGGAGTCTAACACTTTGAGGAGCTGGGCTTTAATGAGGCAGATTTTCCATTTCATCTTTACTTATGCTTTCATTCTGAGGCGTGTGGGTCTCTGTGGTACTGATCTCTTTCTTCTCCAAGGGACTATGGACCTCAGAGGAGAGATTCGCCGTTTCCCTTCTCCTGTCTGGCAAACTATGCGTCAGCCCCCCGCCTCCCTGGTTTTGTCTTTAACACCCTCTCTGGTCCCTAATAAATGGACAGAACCTTTTTACTACCAAGAACCACCCCTCCCCCGGATGCGATCAAGGACCACACAGAGCAATCTCACTCGGCTGACTTTATTGCTTAGCTGGCTTTGGAGAAAAGAAAATTTTCAACTTGCTCCATTTTAAAATTATGAATAGGGAATGTGAAACTTCATTTTCAGTAAATCGAGCCCACCTCTAGCAATCCTGTAAGATGTGGAGGTGTACGTTTTGTTTTCTAATTTGACATTGTCTCTCTTTACTTATCCCATCCAATACAAGTTCTTTAGTGATTTACATGATTCTGTGCCATGTATTTGGGAGCAATAGCTCAATTTTTTTTAAGTCAGGATGCAAAAAAATACATAAATAAATTCAATTTAGGGGTGCCTGAGTGGCTCAGTTGGTTGGGCATCTCACTCTTGATTTCAACTCAGGTCATGGCCTCAGAGTCAAGAGATCATGCCCCAAATCGGGCTCCATGCTCAGCAGGGAAGCAGGGAGTCTGCTTGTCCTTCTCCCTCTGCTTCTCCCCCGCACACTCGCTCTCCCTCTTTCTCTAAAACAAATAAATGTATAAATAAATAAATAAAATCTTTAAATAAATTCAGGTCACAAAAATAGGAAAATACTGCATTTTTGTAACATATATACATATATTGTAAGTATATATATATATATATATAGCCGGTGAAAGGAAAAGGAAAGCAGAGGAGGGAAAAGGAAGAGAAAAGGAAAGATAGAAAACTAAAGAGTAACCAAAGAGCAAAGGAGGAAGGGAAAGAACGAGAGAAAAGTTGGGATGGTGGGAACAAGTCCATTAGCCTGTGCCTCCGTAAGAGCTAGCATAGGAATGCATGCACATGCACACACACACACACACACACACACACACACACACACCCCTCCCCACTGGATAGAATTCTCTTCTCACGAACGGGTCCTCTGGACCTAATGACAAGAATTGCTACTAATTATTGAAGGCCCACTGTGTGGCAGGTGCTATGCATTTGCTATTTACGTTCTTTAAAATAGCTATGAAGTAGGAATTTTACATTTGAAGAAAGTAGTCTCAGAGCAATGACACACACCCTTGCTAAGGTTGTATCGGAGTAGATATGGGCTGTTCTGTCAGTTCAACATCCATGTGCTCTTGCTCCTCATTGACAAGAATGGCTCACTTTCCCTCTGGAAATATTCTCCTGGCCAATTGTGTATTCTGTCCCCCACCCACCACCATCGAGACTGATTCAGGGACAGGGCCCTACCTGGGGCAATGAGATTCAACTCTGAGAATTTGGTTCAAAACATCTAGTAAAAGGATTTCTTTCCACTGGTGTAGAAAATGAAGCCATGTAGAAACAGGAGGAGGTAAGGCTGCTAAGACAGAAAGAAACCAAGAAATAAGTCTTTACAAGTCCCCTGAGCTCTTGCACAGAGCTGTGACCGCACTTCCAGTTTTGGAAGCCAGTAAGTATGCCAACACCACCACCACTGCCACCCGCTTTTTATTTTATTTTATGGTTGTCACTTGCAACCCAAGGAGTCTGGACTAGCACTCTTTGTGTATGAGTAACTGATTCAGACCATCCGACCCCAAAGTGTGTGCCCTCCCTCTCTCACTGCACCTCTACCCTGAAGCACGGCAGGTCTGGCAAGACAGGTGTCCTGACCCATTCCCTCACTAGGGAATCTGAGCTCCTGGCTGCTGCCTCCCAACAATCCAACATCAACCATGCCCACTTGTCCCCTGGAACATGCGGTCTCAGAGCAAAATGAACAGTCATCAGTCATCCAGCAAAGGTCTGGCATAACTAGACTGCATAGTTGACACATTAGTGGAAAATCTGAGCCATTTGAGAGACACATAATTGAGCTTGTTGATTCCAGCAGGAAAGTCTGAGATGCTGAAAAGACAATGCAGACAACTTGTCTCAAAGAAATTAAAGCCACAAGAGTTAGAGTGAGCTCAGAGTTTGAGGTTCCCCATCTCTGGCAAAGAGATTTCTAAAGAGGGGGAGAAACTGACAGGAGTCCACCCTGACAATATGGCAGAGTTTACAGGACACAAATCTAAATCTAGGATCTAAGACATGGTGGGAGCTTATGATTCATCTGGCCCAACATTGCCCAGAACCAGAACTTTCTCCTAATATCCCTGAGCACTGATTCTCCAGACTTCATCTAAATTATCCCTGTGAAAGGAGAATCCCTGCCTAATGGAGTAATCCATTTCATTGCTGAACAGCTCTGCTCATTAGCAACTTCTTTCTCAAATGAGGAAAATAAAAATGATTAATGTGCAAGTGTCCCCCTCCTTCACCAATTTTAAGGAGAATTCTGTCTTTGCAATCTTAATTTCTGGGACGATGGAGCGAAAAAGAACAAAACTGAAAATGCAAAAATGGGATATACGTATCAGAAGTTGGCATGGAAACAATCAAGGCAGAAGGAAAGGGGGAAGAGGAAGAAAATACGGGACTCGCTAAGGCAGAGTGACGGGCAAATGCTCAGTTTAGAATCGGAGTGAAGGAGAGAGTTTGGTAGGGCAGGGAATGGAAGATATGGAATATACCAGAGATGGGGAAAGTTTAACAAGTCTTGCTGTACATTAAAAATATATTTACTTCCCTTGACAGTCTTCCCAGAGATACCAGTAAAGTTTTAATTTAACTTAATTGCTTTTGGTTGCTGGATGGTGTTCCTCAGAGTGCAATTCTCTGCCAAGGCTAGCTCACATGAGGCCCAGTTTGGGGTTGAATTACAATTATATTAATTTCAAATCTACATCCTTATAAATCCCACCCAGGTAAGGTGTGCCTGGGTGGCTCAGTCAGTTAAGCATCCACCTTCAGCTCAGGTCATGATCCCAGGGTCCTGGGATCAAGCCCCACACGGACTCCTTATTCAGTGAGAAGCCTGTTTCTCCCTCTCCCTCTGCCACTCCCCCTCCTTGTTCTTTCTCTTTTTCTCTCTCTCTGACAAATAAATAAAAATCTTTATTTAAAAAAAATCCCACCTAGGTTATAAGGGAAGAGATGCAGGGATGAGGGCATAGAACTAACTATGGACCTGGGACACAGGGTGGAAACTTGATTATAAAAGAAATAAAAATGGCTGGGGGAGGAACAAGATGGCAGAGGAGCAGGAGACCTAAATATCATCACGACCTAGGAGTTCAGCTAGATAGTTATCAAACCATTCTGAACATCTATAAACTCAACAGGAGAGAGAACAGAAGAAGAGCAGCAATTCTAGGAACAGAAAATCGACCACTTTCAGGAAGGTAGGACATGCAGAGAAGTAAATTCAAGGCAGACCACAGGGGGAGGGGCCTGCCTCCCGGCAAACGGTAAAGCAGCGGAGCACAAAATCAGAACTTGTAAAAGTCTGTTCCACTGAGGGATGTCATTCCAGAAGCTAAGTGGTGGTGGAGCCCTCACAGACACAGTATGGTCTCAGGACCCACGGGCTCACAGAAAGACCAGGGGTGTCTGAATGTGACAGAGCTGCCAGGTATCAGAGTGGGGAAACTGGACGCAGAAACAGAGCTGGGCAGTAGGCTCTCAGCTCAGAGTTACCTTAAACCATGATCCATGGCACAGTCGGGCCACAGCTCTTTGAGGAGGGACCCAACAAGCAATAGATCCAGGGAGACTCACCTTCCTCCTCTGGGAGCAGTGGTAAGGGAACATGCAGCAGAAATCTGCTGGGTTTGGAGACTCCAAACAGGGCAGTGCACCAGAGACAGAAACACTCCATCACAGACCGGATAAGCTCGGAATGCAGCCAGAGACCAGGGAGATGGGAGAATTGACTGCTTTTCTCTGAGGGCGCACTGAGGAGTGGGGCCCTGAGCTCTCCTAAGGCGCTGGGAGATTGGGAGGCTGCCATTTTCATTCCCATCCTCCAAAGCTCTACAGAAAGCGTTCAGGAAACAAAAGCTACCGAGACCAAAACCAAGCAGATTACTTAGCCTGGTCCCTGGCAAGGGCAGTGCAATTCCACCTCCAGCAAAGACATTTGAGAATCAATGCAACAGGCCCCTCCCCCAGAAGATCAGCAAGAACATCCAGCCAAGACCAAGTTCAGTAATCAAGGAGAACTGTGGAACTCCAGAGCTAGGGGAAAGCACCACATAGAATTCATGGCTTTTTTCCTATGATCATTTAGTCTTTCGAAGTTAAATTTTTTTAATTTCACTTTTTTCTTATTCTATTTTTTTAATTTTTCCTCTTTCCTATTTTAACACTTTTTAACTATTTTATCTTATCAATCCTTTTTAAAAATCTTTTTTTAATTTTCATTGTTACAGTCATATTTTACCCCTTCATTGTATTTAACCTTAGTTTTTGTATACATATACATTTTCTTTAAAATTTTTGACTACAATTTCTTCTAATAAATCAAAATATACCCTAAGTCTAGCACATGGCTTTGTTCTAGTTTCCAGCCTGATCACATTCTTTCCTCTTTTTTTTTCTTTTCTTTTTCAACCAACGTCTTATCTTATCAATTCCTTTTTTAGAATCTTTTTTAGTTTTCATCTTTACAGTCATATCCCATCCCTTCATCCTGTTTACCCTTATTTATATATATATATATATATAAGTTTTTCTTTCTTCAAAATTTTGGGAGGTAGTTTCTTCTAACAGTCCAAAACACACCCAAAATCAAGTGTGTGGCTCTGTTCTATTCACCAGTCTAACTTTTTTTTTTCTTTTTTTTCAGGTTTCTCCCCCTGGTTTCAGGTCTCTTCTGATTTGGTTAGTGTATGTTTTTCTGGGGTCATTGCTATCCCTTTAATATTTTGTTATCTCATTCATCTATTTTCATCTGGATAAAATAAAAAGGCAGAAAAACTCACCACATACACACAGAGAGAGAGAGAGAGAGAGAACAAGAGGCAGTACCAATGGCTAGGGACCTAATCCATACAGACATTAGTAATATGTCAGAACTAGAGTTCAAAATGACAATTATCAAGGTGCTAGCTGCGCTTGAAAAAAGCATGGAAGATATTAGAGAATCCCTTTCTGGAGAAATAAAAGAACTAAAATCTACCCAATTTGAATCAAAAAAAGCTATTAATGAGGTGCAATCAAAACTGGAAGCTCTTACTGCTAGGATAAATGAGGCAGGAGAAAGAATTAGTGATATAGAAGGCCAAATAATGGAGAATAAAGAAGATGAACAAAAGGGAGATAATGAATTACTGGACCGGACCATGAGGGGAGAATTCAAGAGATAAGTGATACCATAAGATTAAAAAATACTAGAATAACTGGGATGCCAGAAAAAGAAGAAAGATACAGGGGGCAGAAGGTATATTGGAGAAAATTATAGCCAAGAATTTCCCTAATTTGGCAAAGGGAACAAGCATCAAAATCCAGGAAACACAGAGAACCCCCGTCAAAATCAATAAAAATAGGTCCACACCCCGTCATCTAATAGGAAAACTTACAAGTCTCAGAGACAAAGAGAAAATCCTGAAAGCAGCTCAGGACAAGAGCTCTGTAACATGCAACAGTAGAAATATTAGATTGGCAGCAGACCTATCCACAGAGACCTGGCAGGCCAGAAAGTACTGGCATGATATATTCAGAGCACTAAATGAGAAAAATACACAGCCAAGAATACTATATCCATCTAGGCTGCCATTGAAAATAGGAGAGATAAAAAGCTTCCAGGACAAACAAAAATTAAAAGAATTTGCAAACACCAAACCAGCCCTACAAGAAATATTGAAAGGGGACCTCTAGGCAAACAAAGAGCCTAAAAGTAACAGACCAGAAAGGAACAGAGACAATATACAGTAACAATCACCTTACAGGCAATATAATGGCATTAAATTCATATCTTTCAATAGTTACCCTGAATGTCAATGGGCTAAATATCCCAATCAAAAGACACGGGGTATCAGAATGGATTAGAAAAAAAAAAAACCACAAGACCCATTGATATACTATCTACAAGAAACTCATTTTTGTCCCAAAGACACCTCCAGATTTAAAGTGAGGGGGTAGAAAACAATTTACCATGCTAATGGACATCAAAAGAAAGCTGGGGTGGCAATCCTTACATCAGATAAATTAAATTTTAAGCCAAAGACCATAATAAGAGATGAGGAAGGACACTATATCATCCTTAAAAGATCTATCCAACAAGAAGATTTAAAAATTTTAAGTATCTATGCCCCTAAAATGGGAGCAGCCAATTATATAAACCAATTAATAACAAAATCAAAGAAACACATCAACAATAATACAATAATAGTAAGGGAGTTTAATACCCCCCTCACTGAAATGGACAGATCATATAAGCAAAAGGTCAACAGGAAATAAAGGCTTTAAATGACACACTGGACCAGATGGACATCACAGATATATTTAGAACATTCCATCCCAAAACAACAGAATACACACTCTTCTCTAGTGGAAATGGAACATTCTACAGAACAGATCACATCCTGGGTCACAAATCAGGTCTCAACCAATACCAAAAGACTGGGATTATTCCCTGCATATTTTCAGATCACAATGCTTTGAAACTAGAACTCAATCACAAGAGAAAAGTTAGAAAGAACTCAAATACATAGAGGTTAAAGAGCATCCTACCAAAGAATGAATGGGTCAACCAGGAAATTTTTAAAAAAAAATTAAAATTCATGGAAACAAATGAAAATGATAACAACTGTTCAAAATCTTTGGGACACAGCAAAGGCAGTCCTGAGAGGAAAGTATATAGCAATACAAGACTTTCTCAAGAAACAAGAAAGGTCTCAAGTACACAACCTAACCCTACACCTAAAGGAGCTGGAGAAAGAATAGCAAAGAAAGCCTAAACCCAGCAGGAGAAGAGAAATAATAAAGATCAGAGCAGAAATTAATAAAATAGATACCAAAAGAACAGTAGAACAAATCAACAAAACTAGGAGCTCGTTCTTTGGAAGAATTAATAAGATTGATAAACCCCTAGCCAGACTTATCAAAAAGGAAAGAGAAAGGCCCCAAATTAATAAAATCATGAATGAAAGAGGAGAGATCACAACCAACACCAAAGAAATACAAACAATTATAAGAACATATTATGATCAACTATACACCAGCAAATTTGACAATCTGGAAGAAATGAATGCATTCCTAGAGACATAAAAACTACTAAAACTGAACCAGGAAGAAATAGAAAAACTGAACAGACCCATAACCAGTAAGGAGATTGAAACAGTCATCAAAAATCTCCCAACAAACAATAGCCCAGGGCCAGACGGCTTCCCAGGGGAATTCTACCAAACATTAAAGAAGAATTAATACTTATTCTCCTGATACTGTTCCAAAAAATAGAAATGGAAGGAAGACTTCCAAACTCATTTCATGAGGTCAGCATTACCTTTATCCTAAAACCAAAGACCCCATCAAAAAGGAGAATTACAGACCAATATTCTTGATGAACACGGATGCAAAAATTCTCACCAAAATAGTAGCCAATACAATCCAACAGTACATTAAAAGTATTATTCACCATGACCAAGTGGGATTTATCCATGGGCTACAGGGTTGGTTCAACATCCACAAATCAATCAATGTGATACAATGCACTAATAAAAGAAAGAACAAGAACCATATGATACTCTTAATAGATGCTGAAAAAGCATTTAACAAAGTACAGCATCCTTTCTTTATCAAAACTCTCCACAGTGTACGGATAGAGGATACATACCTCAATATCATCAAAGCCATCTGAGAAAAACCCACAGCAAACATCATCCTCAATGGGGAAAACCTGGGAGATTTTCCCCTAAGGTCAGAAACATGGCAGGGATGTCCACTATCACAACTGCTATTCAACATAGTACTAGAAGTCCTAGCCTCATCAGACAACAAAAAGAAATGAAAGGCATCTGAATCAACAAAGAAGAAGTCAAACTCTCACTCTTTGCAGATGATATGATACTTTATATGGAAAACCCAAAAGACTCCACTCCAAAACTTCTATAACTCATACAGGAATTCAGTAAAGTGTCAGGATATAAAATCAATGCACAGAAATCAGTTGCATTTCTATACACCAACAGCAAGATAGAAGAAAGAGGAATTAAGGCTTCAATCCCATTTACAATTGCACCCAAAATCATAAGATATCTAGGAATAAACCTAACCAAAGAGGCAAAGAATTTGTACTCAGAAAACTATAAAGTACTCATGAAAGAAATTGAGGAAGACAAAGAAATGGAAAAACGTCCCATGCTCATGGATTGGAAAAACAAGTATTGTGAAAATGTCTGTGCTACCTATGGCAATCTGCACATTTAATGCAATACTTATCAAAATAACATCCATTTTTTTCAAAGAAAGGAATAAATTATCCTAAAATTTATATGGAACTAGAAAAGACCCCAAATAGCCAGAGGAATGTTGAATAAGAAAACCAAAATTGGCAGCATCACAATTCCAGACTTCAAGCTCTATTACAAAGCTGTAATCATCACGACAGTATGGTACTGGCCCAAAAACAGACACACAGATCCATGGAACAGAATAGAGAGCCCAGAAATGGACCCCCAACTTTATGGTCAACTAATCTTCGACAAAGCAGGAAAGAATGTCCAATGGAAAAAAGACAGTCTCTTTAACAAATGGTGTTGGGAAAACTGGACTGCCACATGCAAAAGAATGAAACTGGGCCATTTCCTTACACCACACACAAAAATAGACTCAAAATGGACGTAAGACCTCAATGTGAGACAGGAACCCATCAAAATCCTTGAGGAGAACACAGGCAGCAACCTCTTTGACCTCAGCCACAGAAAATTCTTCCTAGAAATATCGCCAAAAGCAAGGGAAGTAAGGGCAAAAATGAAACTATTGGGATTTCATCAAGATCAAAATCTTTTGCACAGCAAAGGAAACAGTCAACAAAACCAAAAGACAACTGAGAGAATGGAAGAAGATATTTGCAAATGACATATCAGATAAAGGGCTAGTATCCAAAATCTATAAAGAGCTTAGCAAACTCAACACCCAAAGAACAAATAATCCAATCAAGAAATGGGCAGAAGACAGGAACAGACATTTCTGCAAAGAAGACATCCAAATGGCCAACAGACACATGAAAAAGTGCTCAACATCACTCGGCATCATGGAAATACAAATCAAAACCATAGTGAGATACCACCTCACACCAGTCAGAATGGCTAAAATTAACAAGTCAGGAAATGACAAATGTTGGTGAGGATGCGGAGAAATGGGAACCCACCTACACTGTTGGTGGAAATGCAAGCTGGTGCAGCCACTCTGGAAAACAGTATGGAGGTGCCTCAAAAACTTGAAAATAGAGCTACCTTATAACCCAGCAATCACAATGTTGGGTATTTACCCTAAAGATACAAATCTAGTGATCCAAAGCGGAACGTGCACCCAAATGTTTATAGCAGTAATGTCCACAATAGCCAAACTATGGAAAGAACCTAGATGTCCTCAGCAGATGAATGGATAAAGAAGATGTGGTATATATATACAATGGAACACTATGCAGCCATCAAAAAAATAAAATAAAATCTTGCCATTTGCGATGATGTGGATAGAACTAGAGGGTATTATGCTAAGTAAAATAAGTCAATCAGAGAAAGACAATTATCATATGATCTCTCTGATATGAGGAATTTGAGAAGCAGGGTGGGGGTCATGGGGGTAGAGAGGGAAAAATGAAACAAGATGGGATCAGGAGGGAGATAAATCATAAGAGACTCTTAATCTCATGAAACAAACAGGGCTGCTGGGAGGTGGTGGGGTAGGGGTAGGGTTGCTGGGTCATGGACACTGGGAAATGTATGTGCTATGGTGAGTGCTGTGAAACGTGCAGGCTGATGATTCACAGACCTGTATCCCTGGGGCAAATAATACATTTTATGTTAATAAAAGAGAGAGAGAGAGATAAAAATGAAGTTACTACAAGTAAAGCCTGTGGTCAGAAGGAAAGTTGCTAGAAGAATGACCTATTTGACAATGAATGACCTAAGTAAATTTTCCAAGAATGCCATTGGTGGCAGCAACCACACATTGAAGTCAAGTGTGGAGAGAGGAAAGCCACAAAGATGGGGGCATATGCAGGTCATCATAGCAGAGGTCTGTTGGGGTCCTTCAATGGAAGCTCCTCTTCCAAGCACAAAGCAATACAGGAAGATTAGCAGCCCAAGAAATGAACTTTGACCAACAAAAAAATGGGAGAAAGAAGGGGGCTAGCCATTAAACTCCCCAACCATAATCTCTTCTGGGGACAACTATAAGGTGTCGTTTCTCCTTCAAGTGTAGTTTCTCTTCCAGTCTTTGTACAAAGTCCCACATGCCAAGCAAATACAACTGCTGAGTGACCTGCACTATTTCATTTAGTTTCACTGGGAAGTGCTCACCAGTGTCATACACTGCATCCCAGTGTTTCACATCCTTCTTTGCCTCACTTCTGTTTTTTCCTCATAGCCCTAAGCTTGTGCCTCCCAAATAAAATGTTAGCACTCTAACACTTGCCTCAGGCTCTGCTCTCTAGAGACCGTTAGAAAACTCTAGAGAAAGCTAAGCTAAGACTTCCATTATCTTGACTCCCAGCTTTATTGGTTTTCTATCACCTTCCAATATCAAATGTGGCCCTCTCCCCTCAAAATACATAAATATATAAGTGTGTGTGCATGTGTGTATAGGTGTGTGTATGCATGTATGCATTTCTCCCTGACCCCTGAAACCCAGTGCTTTAACCTAGCTCTTGACTGCCTCCAAGGAAAGTTGATCTAAATCCCCTCGGGTTCTCATCCTCCTCCCACAGAATCCACATTAATAAATCTTAAGTGGGAGTTATGAAGTCCTCTGACTTGTTTGACACTGTGATTCCTTGTCCTCAGACTCCATGGATATCTACATTAAGATACTCTTAACTCCAAGTCCTACTCTCCATCTCCTTTCACTCATCCCACTTTCTCCTACTCACTCCCTTACTCGGGTAATTTCTGCATTATAGACTTAAAGCTTTCTCTGATGTCATTTTCTTTTATTTTCCTAAGCTTTGTAAGCCCCTCTCTCCACCTTTCAAATATCTCTTAAAATTCCAGCTCTTTAAAATGTATTTCTTAAAAAGCACAGGTGGTGTCTGGTTACCTCCACCACTCAATTCCAGAGTTAATAGGGTATGACGTTCCAGACAGTGCACCCTGTACAAATAACCTTTATCCAGCAGACCTGGTGCTCCTACAACTCTCCAAACATACCTGTGTTAGAGCCCTTACGCCGAGAACTATAATTGCTTATGTATCTGTCTTCCCAAGTAAACTGTGGGCCTCTTTTGTGTAAGGTACAGGTCTTATGTATTTTTGTACTTCTAATATACATTAATACTTCTTGAATGATTGGTGAATAGATGAATAAATGAATAGATACATTTACTTATATGGATTAATTGCTGTTGCAACAAGTTCCAGGAAATCCATTTGGATTTATTTGTACTCTGGAATACTTTGATATCAAATTCTACTTAAAAGATTCCAGTTAGGAAAAAAGTTTATTATTACCCAATGGAAAAATGGGAAAAAATAGTTAAAGCCAATGCAGCAAAATGTAAACAGAAGTGACCAGTAAGCATGAAAAGATGCTCAACCTCACTAGTAACCAGAGAAGTATAAATTAAAATAATAAGCACCATTGGTGAATACAAATTTGCATAGACTTTTGAAAGGGCAATTGGACAGTATTTATCAATATCTATTTGTTTTGTTGAGACGATTCCAATTCTCAGGACCTATCCTACTGAAAGGTCAAGAAAGGTATACGTATAAAAGTGATGACTACAGCACTCTTTGCAATGATGAAAAAAACAGATTATTTTAAATGTTCATTAAATAGAGGAACCATTAATGAATTGTAGATATTTATATTATAAAATATTAAATAAAAGTTTAAAAGGATATGGTAGGTCTACATATTCATAGAAAGTCTGCTGAGGGAGAGAGAAAGCATTTACATCCGTATATAGGAAAGGAAAGGGAAGGGGACAGGGCCATAAGGGGAGATGGTTGAATGGGAACTCTTACCTTTCTTCTATATGCTTCCATGTTACTGGAAGTGTTTACACTGAGCATATGCTCATGTACTGCTTTTGCAAGTTAAAAAGATGGCTGGTGTTATGCAGAATGTCACTCCTGTGTGGATCCTTAGAACCACTGAATGTGTGAACTGCAAGAAAACAGCATCGTCTACTCTGGGAGTTTGTAAATTGCTTTCCCTAGGGCTCCATGGGCTTACCCAAATGTGACAGAAGCCACACTTAAATCCATTGCACGTTTGCTTGTGCTTGAAGAAGTACACGTTCAGGCAGTCTTCACACAAACTTTCTCAGTTTAACTAAAAATCTTCTGAGATTGCAAGATACGCTATCAAAAACAATTACATGTGCAACTACTTATGCATATGAAACTTCACGTACTCATTGATGCACATCCAATATCATATGCAGAACTCAATATGATACGTAAGCTTTGGTGGCAAATGTCTCCCATAATCCTGATTTCAAATGTTTATACTCATCAGAATTGCCCCATTGTTCTCAGTAACTGAATTTATAATAGGCAAATCTATAAAATAAATCCATGCTAATAAAATACTCTTTATTTTATGTTGAGGTCTATAAATGATTTTTTTATATTTCCAGAAGGAAAAAAGAAGTTTGGAAATCACAGCTCTAATCCAACCTGCTCATTCTCCAGATGAGGAAACTGAACAAAGTTTACTCAAAAAAACTGAGTAAAGGTGAATGACTGGCCAGGAACCCTCAGTTCACTGCACAGAGCTAAGCTGCCCAACCCTGAGCCAGAACTTGAGGGCTAAGCTCTTTTCAAATGCTGTCTAATCTAATCTCACAGGAACCCAGTGGAGTAAGGATTGTGATACTGTCAGTGAGATAAAATGAGGTTCTGACATATCAAATAACTCTCTAAATCATACAGTCAACAGGTGACATGGTTCAGCCTCCAAAGAGAGACCTCTTCTGTCTACATGGCTAGATCAGATCACTACAGGGGGTAGGAGGGTGGGGTAGCTTTTCTCTGGTCCAGATCATAAACAACTTGTGCCAGGTACAATCCCTAACATTGTCCTCTCCACAAAGTTGCTGATAGAATATAGGAACATATGAAAAGAGACATTCACTAATGAGCCTTCCAATTCACAAAGATCTACTTGTCACTTGCTCTGTGCAGTACTCAAGGCAATGGACATTTTCAAAAAGAAGCCACCACCGTTATTATGAAAATGTACTTGAGTGCTGTCCCAGGCAGTGTTCCTGGTTGTACAAAATAGAAACTAATTTTGTTAAATTTCAGAGGAATCTCACATTGCAGAAATTGCTAGTAAGACTAGAGAGTGAAGCTCTGGAAACAGGGAGAACTCACTGGAGGCCAAATAAGCAGAATGACATCCAAAATTACACCATAGCAAAGATCAGGCCACAGACATCACACAGCACCCCACCCACCCTTGTGTGGCTCATCAAGCTGGCCAGGCCCACAGTACAGAAGCATACTGCTTATTCTCACTGCTGTCAACAAAAGATACCATTTGCTGATATTGCTCCTTCTGAAGGAATTAGTTCTACACTAGACTCTGCTTTATTCTAACTCTCTTCAGGTTCAAGGTCTTAAACACAAGCATCTGATTGACCCAGCGCAGAGTACAGGCCCAAGCATAAGCATCCGATTGGTTCAGTTGAGATCACGTGCCCAAGCACTAACTGACAGGAATCTGAAAGAGGAAATTTCCACCTCCACTCTGGCTTCCACTGTGGGAACTAACTGGGGCATGCCTCCCTTTGTGTATTAGTTATCTATTGCTGTGTAACAAATCATCCCAAAACTTAGCAGCTTAAAACAAGAAACATATGTTATCTTCCACAGTTTCTGAGAGGCAGGAATCTAGAAGCAGTTGGGTAGTTACAGCTAGAGTCTCTCATGAAATTACAGATAAGATATTGGCCAGGGCTAAAAAAAAAAAAAAAAAAAAAAAGAAAGAAAAAAAGATATTGGCCAGGGCTATGGTCTGAAAGCTTGACAGAGGCTAAAGGATGAACTTCCAAAATGGTTTGCTCACATGGCCAGCTAGTTATTGGCAGGAGGCTTCAGTTCCTCACCACAAATTCTCCATCAAGCTGTTTGAGTGCATTTATAACATGACAGCTGGCTTCCCTCCGAGCAAGGGATCCAAGAAAGAGCAAAGCAGAATCCACTGTGTGTTCCATGACCTAGTCTTATGATCATATGCAGTCACTTCCGTGGCACTCTATTGACCACACAGACCAACCCTAATATAATGTAGGAGAAGATGACACAAGGGTATGAAGATGGGAGACAGGGGTCACTGCTGGCTGTCTTCAAGCCTAGCTAGCATAGTTGGGTTTTGCAAAAACAAGGAAAGGTGTTAAGAGACTGGGTAACCCATAACAGTTAAGGTCCATTACAACTACCTCCCAGGCACAAAGCCCGGCTTCCGGGTGTTGACACTGTGATGGAAGAAAATATTAACATATAAGATAATGTTATCTCAGTTTAATATAAAGAAGTGTCAAATGGTATCTGCTCTGGGTGACATAATACACTACTTCGAATTAGGTCATGAGAAAGTGGAGGTGGGATGGCCTTGAAGATTACTTTATAATTCTACTCGGACTTAGCCCTAGATGTAACCATTTGCACGTTCAATGCTGAGATCCAATAGAAAAGTAAATATTTTCATTTTGAGTGTGTTCCTAGGTGTTCTTTGTTCCCCTGGCAGCAATAATCCCAGTAATTGGGGTAATCCATGACCTGCTGAGGGGTTCCAAATCTTCAGAATCAAGCTCATTAGAGTTCTGTTTTCATGATGGAATTTTCTATATCTGATTGCAAATTAAAGGAAACAAATATCTTGAAAAGCTGACCAGGCCCAAGGTACGGAAGCATAAAGCACATTCTCCTTCCTTTTTCTGAATCACTTTTTTCTTAGGCATGAAAACACCCAGCCCAGCCTCTCTCGGACTTGACCCAATAGCTTGACTTGTATCCATTCTATCCCTTCCCTCCACTCTTAAATTCCCATTCCAGTACTTTCTTTAATACTCCCTTTATTCAAGATGAGATTGCCTCCAAGTATTCCCAGAGAAGAAAGTCCTAAATGGGGCTGGGGGGATTTCTTATCTGTTTTGTTTTCCTGTTCTAGACAACTAACATCATTCTCAGAATTCTGAGCCAAGTGCCTAAGAGAGAACGGAGTCAGTTTTTAAAATCAGGGCATCTGGGGACCCCGCTGAACTAGAGCCCACTACATTCCTAGACTACTCTAAGCAAGAAACAAAACATACCTTTAAGTTTCTCGGCAAACTAATGTGCATGTGACAAGAGCTGTAATCAATAAGTAACTTGATAAAGTGAATAAAAATTGACCCAGGAGGGGAGTGTAACATCCTATTAAAGCAAATTCAGCCCAGACCACTTTCAATCAGGCATACCACACTGCACAACTCAGAGACCGAAGTCTCTGTGAGAGAAGCTGGATCAATATTTTAAGCCCAGACTCCTTAAGTTTGTACTAACAAAAAAAACAGGAAAAAATTATTCTTCCTCAATTTAAAGACAGAAAAAAGGATGGGGAAAGCAGGGGAGGGGCAAGAAATATATAGGTTGTAAGTTACACACAACTCCCAAGGAATAAATCTGTCTTTCCTGAACTAGACAAACACTTAAATCCACCAGCCGGGCCGCAAATGATTCTTCATGAATACTGAAAGAGGAGAGGGAAATATTCAGGTCACAAATTTATCTGATTGCAAGTCAGGAACTAAGTGAAGCCTGCAAAAGTTTGATTTCTTTTTCATTAATTTTGGGGGAGGAAAGAAAATACTCTGAGATTCTGTGGCACCCAGGAAAGGGAAGCATCACAGGCTGCAATTTTTTTCCCAAATTGCATGAATACCGTCATATAAATATTTTCATTTGTGCAGGAAGTGTGATTCTGTGTAAAAGAGTTCTCATGAATAAGTACCAGGCATTCAAAGCAGACCTCCATTGGAATTCCAGAAGCATTTCAACTGCTCTACCTGAGCACCACCCTCTTCTTACCTAGCCACAATAGCCAATCAAGAAAGCAATTCTCAAAATTACAGTCTGCTGAGAGAGGATACCAGAGGCTGAAGTTTGCAGAGCTTTGATTGGATTCTAACTTATGGGAACTATCAAATGTCTACTCACATAAGGTCCAAAGAGATGAAAAGTGAGAAACAATGCCAATAGGGCCAAGGTAAATTATTTTATAGCCATTTCTCCTCCACCCTGGCTCCCCTTGAAAAGAAATTACCTGATTAAAACTAATTCTAACTGTTCCCTTTGCAATTTTATTGCGGGTTTGTGAGAACCTACTATGCGTTAAAGCACTGCAGGATATGTAGAAGGAAAAGGTGCCTAAAGTAGGCTCCTCCCTCAGGTTGCTCCCAACTGTCCAGCATTTGGGGGAAGAAGAGGTAGGCTGGTAACAGATGGCTAGCAGAGTCAGCTGGCAAGTGGGTACTGCCATTCACCCCAGAGGTGTTTGAAAACATGGCTGAATGGAAGTGAAAAGGGCTTTTGAATCAAGCAATGAGGGTCCAGGCGTGCCTGGGTTGCACAGTCAGTTAAGTGCATGACTCTTGGTTTTGGCTCTGGTCATGATCTCAGGGTCGTGAGCTCAAGCCAGCTCTGTGCTGGGTGTGGAACCTGCTTGGGATTCTCTCTCTCTCCCTTTGCCCCTTCCCACCTTTCTCCATTAAAAAAAAAAAAAAAAAAAAAAAAAAAAAAACAGAGGGTCCAAGCCCTGGCCATGCTCCTGAATTCGAACAAATAACTTAATTTATTTGGGCCACAGTGTCCCCATCTGCAAAATGGAGAGAAAATGCCTGCACTGTTTGGTTTCATAAAAGATTAAATGAGACCTAGGAAAGTACCTAAAACTAAGTAGGTAACTGAGTAAACGTCAGCAACTTCCCCTGGAGGCAGCAAGGAAGATAAACTTGCCAGCCCACGCTGGCCTGTCAGCTCACCTGCTCATTGCTGCAGAGCTGAGTAGGGAAAGAATCTGAATGGGGAGAAATTGGATCCAACTCTGGGAAAGATGATTGGGGAATTTTGAAAACTGAAATGGTAATGTGAACGGTTTTCAAAGCCATTCCTCCTCCCTTGTAACTGAACTAGACGGTCTGCTGACCCTTGGAGGAGGAAATTGTCTCTGGAAGGAGCCTCGCGCACCCAGACTCACTGAACACAGAATTGAGCTGAATACTTGCATGGATATGGGAGCAGTCAAGACAACGCCCTGGCCCCCAACAAGCCTACAAATGAGAGGGGAAAGAAAAAAAAAAAGACAGAAATGGATTAAAAGTTGAATGTCAGTCACAGCGTCTTCCATGGCCACTCCCCATCCAAGGGACAGCCCACCTCATCCCCACCCACATGCTTCGTATTATGTGATTCCCACCACCTGTAGCCATGAGAGATGCAACCAAAAGTAGCTGAACAAAGGACCCAATTTATAGGTTTGCCAGGCATACATGATGTGGTCCAGATATAAGAACAGACTCTGAGCCCATCTGATACTTGCTCAAAAATGTTAACCCCTTAGCAGTGGGAGCTAAAGGTGAAAAGTTATAACCTAGAGAATAGCAATGAGATGGACCATGTGCCAGGTCAAGTTGGGAAGCTGTTAAGAAGTATGAATGAAAAGACAAGGGAAAAAAATTAGGCAGCATGGGTTGTATCTGTCAACCCGCCTGTCAGACTCCTGGCAGGAAAAGGACCAGACACATAATTTGAAAAAGATTGGATAAAGAGATTATGTTCCAAGTTAGGGGCAGGGCTTAGGGAATTAACAAGGGATAACACAGTACCTGAGGGCCAAGCATCCTGAGGCCTGGTATCATCAGACCAAGAGAGGGGAGCTGAACAGAGGAGGCTGCATTGGGCAGAGGTTGTGGCCAGCCCAGAAGGAAAGGGGCCAGAGAATAAGTCTTCAACTTCAACTTCACCCCCTCCTGCCCTGTCTGTGCTCCCTCCATTAGCCAAACAAAACCTGAGCCAGTGGATCACCCACTTACGTATAGAGGGAAAGTGTCCTCCTTATGGCACACTTTGCCTCAAAACTGAATTTGTGTTGTGTTGTGGCTTGTCCTGACAAGCCGGAATTGTTCACCCACTGTGCCCCTTGAGTGACTCCAGACCCTCAGTGGACCTTACTGCTGGCTCCTTCCTCACCAAGGAACCATACAGACCTGTTTGAATGAACTGGGCTCAGACCTATGGAGAGTACTAGTCTTGATCCTTAACTGGCATGACCACTCTGACACCCTTTCACTAAGTTTTTCGAAAAACATCCTGGCATTTCTGAGAGCAGCTCTGTGGATTTATTTGTGTGTGTTCATTTGCCTGGTAGGTTCACAAACTCGGTTTTTGCTTTAACTCTAATGGCTATTGTTTTACACGGTTCAGCCTCTCAGGGCACAGAACAGGGTCAGGAAGAGTAAAAGGTGGATCTGGGGTGGGTAGACATAGCTATTCAGAGTGGATACTGGGGGGAAAGTTCAGTAGAGAAAGAAACTGAAGGAGAAGACAAGCAGGGAAGAGCTGAAATGATGTCCCTGAAATGATGGGACAAGTTCATAAACTCTTATGTTCCCCAAAGCTATCTTTGGTGCTTTAAGTCCAATCTCCGACCCCACTCTTTCTGAGGCTGGCTCTTCAGCTCTGTCTGGATTCCCATGCAATTGTTCCTTCAAGCACCGAGATATCAATAACACTAGACACTTTGACTGTGTCTCTTGAGTTTCCCATCCAAAGAGCTATTCTCCTCACCTGGTGTCTTTCTCCAACTCCTCCCAGGGACCCAGTGGGCTACAATTTTGAGGGGTTAAATGTAGATCCTTCAACAGTTAGGATGCCCCTTCTCCACAGAAGTCATCAAAAAGGTGGGCCCCCTACCCTTTTATACTCTGTCTCCCAGAAACTTCCATACCAGGCTATACAGGTATTTAGGAAGTTCTTTATTGAAGACTTAGGACAAATCTTAAAAGGAAATAATAACATAGCAAAAGACCAGTTAAAGTTCTTAATAACTTAATCTTTCCCCAGTGTCATCCAAATACAAATTCAGTAGGGCTTCTTCTCAACTCCATCTTGGGAACCAAACTCAAGAGGAAAGGAGCCTGCTTTTATTTTAACAGTTGCCCCTTGGTTACCATAACAGATCAGTCTGGAAAGGTCAGGATTAAATGTTGTTGTTCTCCTGCCAGGGAAAGGGATGGGGAGTGGAGAGGGCGTAGTTACCCTCCTCTAGTTACACTTATAAGAAGGTCCAGAACGTGTGGGCAACCCAAGAGAAGTTTGGCTCTTACAACCAAAAGCCACTGTGGGCCACTGAGGTCCAGCCAAAGACCACACTAAATATGTCCTCCTAAATCAGAATCAGCCTCCAGGCAGCAAGACAGGAGGGGAAAGGGGGGATCAGTAATACAGTACAGTCAACTCAGGACTGAGGGCAAGGAGGAGTTAATTTAAGTAGACACATGCACTATTTAATCTGCAATTGGAAATGCTACAGCCAAAACATGTGGAAAGCAGCTCTGTGAGCAATATTTTACAGTTTTCATCAAAGCAACTCTGCTGCCTGCCTCTCTTGGGCTCATTTCCCAGGAGAGAAAAAAGGAAAAGCGTGCAGGGATGCCCTCTGTGTCCTTGACTCGGGTGTGTGTGTGTGTGTGTGTGTGTGTGTGCACGCACGAGTGCATGTGTGTTGGGGGGGGATAGCAGAGGAGTGAGAATCACTCCAAAGAAGACAGCGCCAAGAGAAGATGCAACCAAACCATGTTGGAGAAGGAAGGGAGTCTTGGCAGTGGGGTGAGCTGTACAAACTGCTCCTTGAGGGACTTTCTCAAAGATCTTATAACCCTACTGTGAGCAGTAACCTCACCTACCCAAAGCCAACTTCATTTAAGATGGCCACTGGGTGGGACCCATTGGCAAAGGAGGGAGTCATCTAGAGGCCTAAAAATGGGTCCAATATCTCCTCCTAAATTCCACTTCCTCCACTGCCTTCCGCCATGCCCCCAAATCCCCACTAGGAGATTCACCTCTGTCCACAGATATTCTTCTGCTCCAATGCAAATATCGCTTCTACAAGTCTGTAGGGGTGATTCCCAAACTTCAGCATGAGTCTGTTGGAGGGCTTGTAGAATCATGAGGTGCTGGGCCCCAACCACCAGAGTTTCTTACAGCAGAAACATGGATCTGGAGAGGTGCCCAGGAATTTGCATTTCTACAAGCTCCCTGGGGATGCTGCCAGTGCTGGTCCAAAGACCACTTGCTGAGAACCACTGCCCACGCTAAGAGAGCGCTGAGAGACACTGCTGGTTTCATTGAAGCCAATTCTGTTATTTGACAGGGATATGCAAGAAGAGACAGGACATAGGAGCTGTAACATTTGACAGAGGAAGGCAGGAAAGGTGTCCTTGGGGGAGGTACGCCGCCCAGCAGTGAGCCCCCTCCCACTGGACCACCAGCCTGTGCCAGCAAATCCTCAGAAGCTGGGAGAGCACGCTGGGAAATCAAATGGGATGTGATGGCGGTGGGGGTGGGGTGGGGACCTTCACTCCTTTCCTTTGGTGGTGGGGGACAAGGCCAGGCCCCTCCAAAGCAGGAGGGCAACCTGCAGTTGCCACCTGAAGTCTCCAACTTGGCAGGTGAGGAATAGCCCCACAGCGGGACTCAACTCTGGTTCCTCTCCTTTTATGTTTACTGTTCCCATGCAAAGCTGCTTCTCCGTACTCAGCCCTGTTTACCCGAACACTACAAATGAGGGGCCCTGCATGTGACTTTGAGACATCTGTTTTCTCTTTGCATGTTCTCATTCTGATTCCTCTCTCCCCTCTCCTTGTCTTTCTCTATCACAATGCTGTTTCCCAGAAATAGAATTCTGACAAGCTCCAGGAAAATCCAAAGGGTCCACTCAGTTTAAACTACAATTGAAAATCTTCCTGCTTCCACTCTGAAAAGGAGAGCACGTGTTTTTAAGAATTGAAGACAAAAGGGGCACCCCCTCTCCGCAACCACACAGTTCTGCAGGATTGTTTCGGGACTGCAATTAGAAAGAGCTCTTTGGATTTTAAAAATGGATTTCTAAATAATACATGTGGTGGTGTTTTTTGTTTTTTCGTTTGTTTTTTGTTTGTGGTTTATTTTTTTTTTCCAGAAAGAATAGCTTTCAAAGGTCCAGTTAGCTATGCCTTTGCATATTAAGGAATGCCTTTTATCTATCAAAAGTATTCTGTGGATCAGGCCAGGAGCAAGGACAGAAACTTAAAAGACTGGAAATAATCGGCTGACCAGTGAAAGATATTAATCATGGTTTGATACTTCTACAAAGAAGGCAGTGTTGCTCTACGTACTGATGTTAAAATGCCTAATGCAAAAGACTATGGCTTAATGGAGAAGTAGAATGGCCTGGAACAGAGATGGACAAAGATATCCCTGCTTTAGTCAGTGCCTTCTTGGATGTAGTTTGTTTGGGCAGCTCTTTAAGGAGAGTAAACTAAAACTGTGAGTCCACACTCCCTAGCCCCTACCCTCAGACCCCGCAGAGTTCCTCTGTGACCCGATGGTCTGCTTGTCCCTGCTTTAAGCATCTGCAGGGATTTCCTTTGGCAGCCCTGTCCACCAACCCCCCTCCTCCCACCAACCCACTAGGTTAGTCTTGCTCATAGCAGACTTGCTCGTGGCTTGGAGCATGTACACGGGCACACGCACATACAGACCAGCTAACTTTCCCCATCCTCACTAAGCTGCAGGCATCATGAGATGTGTTCAAATAACAAAATCACTGTTCTGTGTATTTCTTGGCATTTACAGCAACACCTTGTCAGGTTTCCCCAAACCCATAAATACTCCGTCACAAAGGTCCCCCTTTATAGCCCAGTGTGGAGGAACTCAGCCATCTGCTTTCAGCTTTCAACCGTTTTCACTTATCTTCCACTTTGTTTTATAGGAAGGGATTAGGCCTGGATTTCCGTAGGTGCCCGGGTTTCATTCCACCGCCTGTCAGTTCTTCCATCTCTGGCCACATGTGTAGGCTGATAAGCAGAGCTCAGACACTCATCCTGTCTAACCAATGGGTCCCTGTCAAGGAACTTTAATTCCTCGGTGTCACCCATATTATGAAGCATATCTTTCACCCTTTGGGGGAGAAAGAATGAAAGAAGAGAAAAGGAGGAAAGGAGAGGGGAGGACAGGAGAGGAAAGGAGAGGAGAGGAGAGGGGAGGGAATGGCGAAGGGGAAGGAAATGGGGAATGAGTAAGAGGAAAGAGAAGAGAGAAGAGAGGAAAAAAAAGGAAAGGAAAGGAAAGGAAAGGGAAGGGAAGGGAAGGGAAGGGAAGGGAAGAGAAGAGAAGAGAAGAAAAGAAAAGAAAAGAAAAGAAAAGAAAAGAAAAGAAAAGAAAAAAGAAAAGAAAAGAGAAAAGAAAGGAAAAGAAAAAAGAAAAGAAAAGGAAAGGAAAGGAAAGGAAAGGAAAGGAAAGGAAAGGAAAGGAAAGAAGAAAAGAAAAAAGGAACCCTGCCCTAGAATGACATAGTCAAATGTGGCAGTTCAGGGAAGCACAACAGCTGCGGAACCCCTAAACGTGAAAGGACACTCTACCCATGGATGGTTCTTGGGTTCTGAGTGAACAGAGCAGCTGCACACTCTTTTGGAAAAATAAGGAGATTCTGAAACAGACCGGACTCTTGTCCTTGAAAGAGGTGGAGGAGGGGAGATCAAATCTACCATGTGGGTGCAAGGCAGGTACACTCGTGGAAGGGAGAGTTCTGCAACAGCCTACAGAGCGGTTCTTGAAGTGTGGTACCCAGATCTGCTGCAGCCGCATCACCAGCACGTGTGTCAGAAAGACACATGCTCAGCCCCACCCCAGACCTGGTTACCAGAAGCTGCATTTCATATGCTCTCCGGGTGACTGGGAGGCACATCAGAGTTGGAGGAGCCCTGGCTTAGTGGTCTTCATGGGTGAGGCGCACATTGGCCCCATGTAACCGGCAGTCTGCATGGGGTAACAGGGCAGAGGCCCGCCTGGTCCTAGACTGGTGGCAAACTAGGTCAGTCACTTTACTGCTCGGGACAACTGTAAAAGATCCCTGGTTTTCCAGATTCCATGGAATCATCTCCAGGTTCCAGACAGAATCATCTGGAATATCATCAGGTTCCCCCACCACCCAGGATCCTGATATAATGAGCATGGAGTGCAGCCTGGGCATCAGGATTTTTTAAAGCTTCCGGGGTGACCATGGTATGAAGCTAAGGTTGAAAACAGGAGCACTTGATGACACTTAAGGTCTTGCTAGCTCTAAAACCCAATTATTTAGCCAATTCCATGGCTCTAGATAAGTAGTAGAAGTTTAAAAAAAATTAAATTAAACCAAATTTAAACCTAAAGCTAGGATCCACCCTAAGTCTTTATTTGTTTTACTATATCCCTGATTTAAATAAGTTTAAAAATAATCATTACTGAAAGCTCTGATTAATTAGTTTCCAGTTAATTGAAGCCTTATTCTAATATATTTCTTTTAGTGGATTTCATACTTCATATGGGAAGTATCACGCCATGGACTCTGTTTCTCAACAGATCTCCACTCTCAAATTTTATTTAAGCAAGTGGATGACTTATCTATTTTTTGCTTTGAAGTTAAGGTATAAATGTATAGTGAGTTCTATCCTCTCATACCAACCTAGGATCTTTTTCAAAACCACATAGTCATTGAAGTTAGAAGAAGATATTTTAAAATAAAGATGAGCTGTTTTCAGTCTCCCTTCTGAACCACTCCATTGCATTTCATCCTTTCCTATGTGGATCTCTTGCTTTTTTATTTGGGGAAAGACACTGTGGTTTGGGTTTCCATAGACTGACCTATTTAGATTCCCCACTTTGGATAAGTTTGACTAGGTGAATCAATTTGTATAGTCTCCTCTGAATTGTCACTCTTAGTGACAAGCGAAAAATTGAAATTTGCAAGCCATTAGCTGTTAAGATGGCTCACAAGATTTTAAGATTTATTAGGGGGAAAAGGGGAAAGAAAAACTCAGTTGGCCAGGTTAGAAGTTCTTTTTTTTTTTTTAAGCTCTATATATACATGGTGTATTTTTAAGAGTTTTTTGATAAATTTAATAGGAGAGAATGCATCTCAGCCTTAGGCAAAACTAGAAACTTGTCCATGGAGCCATCAGAAACCAACAGCCCCTCCCAGTTTCTCTCTCAGACCCCCCTATTTGTGGGAGGTCTGCTCTCTCTAAACACCTGCTTCATCCTTCTGTGTCCAAGGCCCAGATTTTTCTGATTGACAGAAAATGGTAACCTACCATTTTGAGTTTGTAACACTCAAACATAAGCAAATGGTCCCTAATTAACATGACTCTTTTGGTCACGGTTCTAAAAACCCACAAGAGAGGATGTGATGGCCCAGCACAAGTTGTGTCCATACCCGTTTCAGTCTGTGGCCACAGATGGGTAGAAAGATATTCACTAAAAACATGGTTGTCATCACTCACCATATTGAAGAACAAGAATTAAAGCTCAGAGAAAGGGGAACATCAGGAACTGGGCAGATTCCCCAAAAGGAGTTTTCAACCATTACTCCCTTATTTGAATAGAGTTTCATCAGTATGTTCTCTGAGCCCCACTATTATTCCTTCAAGTTGGGCTTTTGTCAGGACTGTCAGAGATATGGCCCCCCCCCCCACCCAATCCTTCCCATGCCTCACTGAGCAGAGATAGACACAACAGACGATCCTGTGTTCTTTATCATCTCAAGCACGACTTACATGACAATGACATATGGTTATCCCCAATATCTATTCCATTGTCTCCTATAAAATTAGAACTAGTAGTTAGGCAGATGGCCAGCCAGAATAAAGATTACATTTCTTAGCCTCCCTTACATCTAGGTATGACCATTTCACTAAGGCTAACCAGTTATAAGCAAAAATGTTAAGTGCAACTTTCAAGCCATGTTCATAGAGGAAAGGGGCTCTCCCTCTCCTCTTCCTTCTTTTTCCACCCTACTGCTAAGAACATGAGCATGGGGGCCAGATATCTTGGATCATGAAGATCAGGGAATGCTGGCAGAGCAACAACGCAAAAGGAGCCTGGGCCCCAATGATGTCAGAGGGCAGAGCTGCCATATCAGCTGACATGAGAGATACTAGAGGTCTACCTGGGTTAAACCACTTTTATTTTTTATGTCTGTTGTACACAACATTAACTATGCCCTAACTAATACTGCTTGTACAGTCATAAGCTTCCAGAATTTTAGTGTGATCTTGTAATCTAGAAAGTATCCAACCCAACCCTTCATAGTACAAATGAAGAAGGATTTAGTGACTAGGAAGAGAGAGTGAATGCCTCATTGCACATCTGGGATTTGACCTCGTTCTTCTGACCCCTTCTGACGCCCCTTCCAGCCACAGAACTTTCTATCTGACTACACCGATCTTCTCCATTAAAAAGGTAGTGAATATTCAGCAATATATGATCAAATTTGGTGTTTAAAAACTTCTTCCTACATACAAGATAATGTGTACAAGAAACAACAGCAATTCCCCTTCTATACAAGGAATAAAGAGTTCTGTTCTGGGTCTGCCTACTTTCATTTCTTTACAGCTCATACTTTGAATCCTCACTGTATCTACACTCCGTCAAAGCCAGATATAGCAGAAGGTGGGTGCCATGGGACATGCAGGAAGACACTGAATCTCCCTGGGCCTCCCTTCTTCCCTTGAAAAATAAAATTAGACAAATCTGTTCACCTCTGAAATTCTGAAGTTCTGTTAAGTGCGTGTAGGCTCTCCAGTCTGATCCTGACAAAAATGTTATTTCCTTGGAAATCATTTCCCACTTTCAAAAGACAATACTAACCTTTCAAACATAAAGGCTTTAAGCACCATGTATCCCATGCTCCCCACCACCCAGGCCTCAAGAAGACCCTTTGTGTACACAGGAGATGGCTTACGGTAGGTGAAGTGCCATGACCAACTGTTCACAATCAGCTCTTGTTGTGCTAACCTGCTATTTGCCCTTTCCCTTTTATGGAGTAGACAAAGACAGCTGGGTCCCCTGTGCCCGAGAGTGCATCTTAGAAATCTGGACCTACAGAAGCAAAGGCAGACAGGGAAGATTAATGGTGATACTGCTCTTACACTTAACTTCACTGAGGCCTTCTTGGTGTTTATGAGCCAGGAACCTGGATTTCAACTCCCTTCTTCACCCATTTTGTGGGGAAGGAAAGGCACATATAGAACCCCCAAACACCCACAATATGATCATACCCAACCCGGGACCCATCGCTTGCTTTTAGAAAGCAAAAACTAAATACACAGGGAGATGAAATCAGAAGAAAGTAGAAAGGGCCCCCAAGAGTTGTTTGCCTCAACTGAGAAAAGAGCATAGAGTATAGAAGAAAAATCAAACCAGAACACAATGGTGTGTATATACATAGTCATCTACTTCTTGCCTTTAAAATAATAATTTAAGTGGTGCCTGGGTGGCTCACTCACTTGGGCGTCTGCCATCATCTCAGGCCGTGATCCTGGAGTCCCAGGATGGAGCCTCACATCGGGGTCCCGGCTGAGCAGGGAGTCTGCTTCTCCCTCTGCTCCTCACCCCACTCATGCTCTCAATCACTCTCTCTCAAATAAATAAATAAAATCTTTAAAAAAAATAAATACATAGGGGTACCTGGGTGGCTCAGTTGGTTAAGTGACTGCCTCCAGCTCAAGTCATGATCCTGGAGTCCCAAGATAGAGTCCTGCATCAGGCTCCCTGCTCAGCAGGGAGTCTGCTTCTCCCTCTGACCCTCCCCCTTCTCATGTTCTCTCTCTGTCTCTCTCTCATTCTCTCTCTCTCTCAAATAAATAAATAAAATCTTTTTAAAAATTAATTAATTGATTGATTAATTAATTTAAAATTATGCCATTACTAATCTAAAATCAAATTTTGCCTCTCTTTTACTTCTTTGCTGCCCACACTTTAGCTCATCACTGGAGTGTTCTGTCACTCGCTACAGAACAATCCAGACCGGAGTTTGCCACTTAGTCTTAAGGTCAGCTGGAACATAGACATCCACTGGTGAAGCCACTCTGAGGGCCCCAGGTACCAGTGGGTATCACCATCCCCTGCTTCTGGAAGGAAGAGCCTGTAACAATGTCCCCTCAGAGGACTGCTGGGATCGCCTGTTATCTTCCACTTAGGAGCTGCTTTTCTTCCAGCATATTTGCCACCCTATTGTTCACATTCTGGGAAATTCATAATCAGGATAACAAATTTTCTTTCTAGGTTCCTGTTTTTGAGTGTTCTCCATTTTAAAGAACATGTGTTCCTGTTCTAGGAACTATTGGTTGTTTCTATCCCTGCTTTTCTCTACGTATTTCTGAAAAACTTTAAAAATCCAAAGTGGAATTGATGACGTTGTCTTTCTCCTTTGCCACATAGAGTTTCTCCGAAATGAGCCACCATTTCTATGCCTCATAGATACTCAGGTTTTCCCTTAAAAAAATAAATGCAAGACCTCCTTTGCAAAGGGCAGCTCAAGGTCAAAACATGGGCCAGGGAGATTTTTAGGTTCGAGAGCTGGATCAAGACTTCGATCTACTGAGCCAGTCGGAGCCTGCATTTACACTTGCAGGCGGGGGCCCGGCCAGTGGAGGGGGACGGGGGCGGGGGTGGCAGGGCAGCCCCTGCCTTCACAGTTTCTGCTCCAACCTCTGGCCCCTGCTCCACCCGTTGACACCAACTGCAAATAACTGTGAATTACAATCTTTCCCCCAAAAGAAATTATCTTTAAGAAAAAAGATTATTCTTTATCCACTTGAGATAGCCACGTCAAATTTCAAAAGTTAATGGGTTAAAGAGTGCTAAGGAGGCAAAAAACAATCAGCAGACAATGGTAATTAAACCAGAACCAAATTACTAATTAAGAATAGACCCAGAAAAACAAAACTTGCTTCAGCCAAATTGAGATCTATACGAGTTACAAGTTGAATTTGTGGCATTTAGCCTTTCAACATAAGTCACTATACAATAGGGAAAAGAGCCTGCTGAGGACAAGCAGCTCCCGGGATGCCCCCAGGCTGTCCCACAGCCAGATTCTAACACCTCCATCAGGGCAACATTGTAAAATGGGTGGATAACATAATCAAATAGCCTCCACTTCCATAAATTCAACCCTGCCAGTATTTGCGAACACTTGAGTTCTGACAATCACGTCATAAATAAAAATTTTGCAAGCCTCCGTCTCTTCTTTAAACTTGGCCATGGACCATAAAAAAAATTATGAAGTTACATCTCTCCAAAATGTGCATAGTCTCCAGGGCCACCAGAGCCTTAGCAGGTGAAAGAGGAAGGCACATGACCCCTGGAGGATGAGGCAGGCTTTCCCTCACCAGCTTTGCCCTTAGAATGAAAACTTAGACGCCTGCCTCACCTTCCCAAAGATGCTGCTTGAAGTCCCGATTCATAAGTCATCTGAGAACTGGATGATGACATAAAAACTATTGTATGTCCCTTTGGTATCCCATATATCTAATTATCTCATTTGATGCCTCAAACTCGGTTTGTAATGTTGGAAACAAGTTCAGTGAGCCCAAATGATTAATTCAAATGGTACTGGGCTAGCAAACGCAGAAGCAGAACTCACACTCACACTCGGGTCCTCTGGCTCCCAAGTCTGTGCTCTTTACACTAAACGATGCTTTGTTCTCATCCCAAAAACCTCAAAATGCTGTGTCCTGTATTAAGGAAGAAAGCTGAAATATTGGAGTTCTGTTAACATATGTTCAATGCTGTGGGCAGAATCTTAAGGTAAGTTTCTTGCTATCCCATCCTTGGACCACTCAAGGCCTCGATCCTCAAATCAAGAAATAATGAGAATATGCTATTTTTACACTTAAGAGAAAAAGGCTTCGAACACGTCTTGGGACGCAGATGTGGCATCCATACCACCCGTGCTTTCGTTCCTTCTAAAAGTTAGCACACCATCCCTAAAGATCTCTTATACATCTGTGTACAAGTAGCTATGAATTCAAATCAAGTGGCAATCTTGGATCCAGCTGTTGCTTCTCCAGATCACAAAACTCTCCACGAGCCACCCCCTCCCAGGGCGCTAAATTACTACCTCCATCCTCTTCGTTTAACCTCAAACTGGGTCACCTTCTAATCAAGAAAAATTAATGACTAGCAACATATTTTTCTCTTCCTCTTAATTAGAGTAATTCTACCCTGGCAGAAACTCTCAGGCTGAAATGATGCTAATGACAAAGTTTTAATTCAGAGAAAAGGGAAAAGCCGTCAAAAGTAACCAGCCCCGGCTATGCCTGGTTAATGCCTAGTCAAAGACCAGACCCATGGCCCATTTACCATGACACGAATGGGGCTTCAGCTCCGGGGACCCCCACCCTCCGCCAAGGCCCAGAGCCATAGTGCACATGGTCACACGTGTCTGTAAAATTTTCAGAAGTAAGACATTTTAACCACAATTGGTTAAGATTAATCTCTTTCCACTCTAAGTTCCCCTCAGCCATACTTCCCCTCAGATTAGGTGGTACTAGAGTGACTGCTGGCATTTTTGGAATCCAGACAAGGGGCAGTGTGGAATTCATTTGGTTTGGGTTTAGAGACCCGTCTGTCTGTAGCTCACAGTCATTTCCATGTATAACTAGGTTAGCACCAGCTGTCCTGGTATAGAGAGGGCTTTCATGAATCCTGCTCCCACCCACAAGGCCCACTCACCAGAGCTGCAGAGGGGAAGGGCCAGAGATCACACTGCGTTCTGTCTTTGTCGCCCATATTGCACAAAGTACTTTAACCCCCTCAGAGCCTCAATGCCTCATCTGTAAAATGAGGATATAATATTGCCATCTCAAATAATGACATGATTAACTAAAATCGATTATTACTGGGGCACCTGGGTGGCTCAGATGGTTAAGCATCTGCCTTCAGCTCAGATCAGGATCTCTGGGTCCTGGGATAGAACCCCAAGTCTGGCTCCTGGCTCAGGAGTCTGCTTCTCCCTCTCCCTCTGCCCCTTCCCCTGCTCATGTACTCTCTGTGTGTGTCTCTGTCTCAAATGAATAAATTTTTTAAGATCTTTAAAAATAAATAAGTAAAATTGAGTATTATTAACACTAGCATTACTCTGTAACAGGCACAGTGTTACGTGCTTAACATACATTACCTCAATTAAGCCCGGACTCAGAGAAATTAGGTAATTTATCCAAGGTCACACAACTGATAAACTAAGGAACCAAAAGTTGAATATATGCAGTTTTTCAACCATCATGCTACAGACGTGCTCAACCTAGATGCTTAGTGTTACCATTAATGCCTAACATTTATGGGAATGTGGGCCAAGCCAAGGCCAGGCACTCACAGGAGAGTGATGGCAGCCAAGGTCATGTGGGGGATGGGGATTATACAGGACAGACAGAAGGTCAAGGCTATAGTCCAAGGAGCAGGATAGGGATCATAGCCTGCAGGGAAACACCAGTGCCAACCTGCATCCTAGGCATATTTCATATATTTAAATTAGGATACTTACATATATATTAAACCAGCAAAAAACAAACAAACAAACAAAAAACAGTTTGAAAATAAAATAATAGGGGCACCTGGGTGGCTCAGTGGGTTAAATCCTCTGCCTTCAGCTCGGGTCATGATCCCAGAGTCCTGGGATCGAGCCCCGTATCAGGCTCTCTGCTCAGCGGGGAGCCTGCTTCCTCCTCTCTCTCTGCTTGCCTCTCTGCCTACTTATGATCTCTGTCTGTCAAATAAATAAATAAAATCTTTAAAAAAAAAAAAAAAGAAAAGAAAAGAAAATAATAATATTCAACGCTGGCAACATTTTGCCCACCTGCTACATTCATTTATTCATGTCAGGTATGTAAATTGCTACACTCCTGGAAAGCAATTTGACAACATATATCTGAAACCGTGAAAATATCCATACCCTTTGACACATTAATCCCAGTGCTAGAAATGTCTCCTAAAGAGATCTTTGAAAGAAAGCAAAAGATCTATTTACACAAAGATGTTCAGGACAATGATATTTGTGATTCTGAAATTCTGGAAGCCTCTGAAATGACCAAAGAGGGAAATTGATAGGTAAGTGATAGCACTCCACCTTGATGAGCTCCTTAAAATGATTCAAGGGGTCTGCGCAGAACATGGACAAGCACATCACACGTGCAAAAGGACTCCACAACAATTATGCTATTTTTTGCAACTATAGATCTGTACAGACGATGGCAGGAAGCAAAACCAAACAATTACCTTAAGGTGAGGCATTGTGGGAGATATCATTCTCCTTACACCTTGGAGTGTCCTTCTGGTGATGTTAAAGCTGGAGGGCAGCAGAGCCACCAAAGGCCCACATAGGTAACAGCAGGGGTCGTGGGGCTAGAGAACAGAGCCGGTCAAGGACGATGGACAATTCCAGCAAATAGCTCAGCCTTGGTCCACCAACCAAACCAGGACTCTATCTTCTCCCCATCAGCAGCACCCAAATTGTTCTCAGTCTGTTTCCTTCATTGTGCTATTGTACTTCAATACACTATTACCTTTTGGGGAATAACCTCACTGGGCTATTGGGAGGGTCCATTCAGATAATGCTGTATCATTTCAATTAAGAACATCTTTCTGGCTTCTGTCCAAAGATGACTGAGCCCCTGGAGGGCTCAGTCAGTTAAGCATCCGACTCTTGACTTCTGCTCAAGTCATGATCTCAGGTTCATGAGCTCAGCTGGGAGTCTGCTGAAGATTCTCTACCTCTGTCCCTACCCTCCCCCCACCACCCCTGCTCATGAGTGTGTGCACTCTGTCTCTCTAAAATAAATAAATAAATCTTAAAATTTAAAAAAAAAAGACATCAGAGAGTCAATGTACAGCTCCAACCTTCCATTCCAGATCTTGAGGTGGAACAGGTTTACCAGCTAGCACCTAAGTCTCCATCCAGCTCTGAGTGCCTGTAGGTAATGGTGTGGCTGCCTGAGAAGTGTTGCAAAGCACAGGCTCAAGTTAAGTCACTGACTGTGGGGGTTATCCTCCTGCTCTTACTGTCTCCAGTGTTCTCTCTCCTGGACCCTCGTCAGGACCAAGAGAACAAATTCCTCAATTCTCCCTCTTGAGTCACCGTCAAAAGGAGGAAATACCATTCTCCTGCCCAGTTACCCTGGACTTGCAACATGGCAGGTGCAGGAAATACCTGGAGCCAGCTTTAAAGCCACCCAGGAACACCATCCCTGGGTGCTGAGCCCCCCAAACCCAGAGCCTCATCTCTTCTCAGTCTGGCCCCCTCTACCACCCCCAAAGCTGAAAGTAGAGTAAAGGCTTTGAACAGAATGGCCCTCCCTGGTTACAGCCTGGTAGGCTCCAGGCGTGTTTAAGGCCCAGCTCAGAAGACCCTAGAGGATTGCTTCTCACCACTCTTTGACATTTGGAGCCACATAACTGTTCCTTATAATGGGCTGTCCTGTGCATTTTAGGATAGTTAGCAGTCTCTCTCTACCCATTAGATGCCAGTAGTACCCCCAACATCCAATTTTGATAATCAAAGATGTCTCTAGACATTGCCAAATAATCGCCTACTGCCTCTTCCACCCACTGGAGAAAGATTTCCTTTCCCATCTATTCATTCCTGTAATATGTAATATATAGTATATACATATATATATATATATATATATATATATATATATATATGATATATACAAATATCTCCCTTCTATCTTTTTTATGTCATCCTATTTCATCTCTACCTGTCTCTCTCCTGGGCAGATCTTATTTTCTCCAAGGCAAGGCTATATCCTGAGCAGTGTTACATCCCCAACACCTTGCACAGAGCAGGTGCGTAACAAGTCCAGTGGACTTCAGCAATGGCTTGGCGGATCCCAGGACATTTCAGAGATGAATAGAGATGACCCTGACCTAGATTTGTAACACTTCATTCCCTCCCAAATCGGGGTGGAAACCTGGATGGTATGTGCATTTATTGATGAGGGGGGAAAAAACTACACTTTATTCTTTTTGCTGACAGAGATGTTCAAGAAAGTTTGGAGTTGTGTTGGAGATTACTTTCAGTAAGTTTCTAGTTTGAGATCTTGCTAAACCATACCCATGGGGTCTAAACTGCATATTCCAAGAGAAAAGACGAGAAGGAATACTCCCAAAGCCTCAAGGCATTGATTTACACTTGGTGAAACTCTCCCTAAATCTCATCTGACTTTACTTACAATAAAATGTCTTATGACTCCCCAATGGATAGATTAACAAGTGAAAACGTGCTTACCCTGAGCCATGAGGGATTTAGATGAGCCATGGGTTAGAGGCCACTGTAATCAGGGACAGGAGGCACTGGAGCTCAGAGTCAGGTTCCAAAACGATGGTTGCTGAGTTGTCTCCAATGCTCTAGAGAAAAAGAAAAAAAAAAAGAAAGAAAGAAAAGGAAAACATGAGAAAAGTGGATTTACTTTCTGTTGGATAAGCAATACCCTTCCCTCCAGCAAAATCTATGTAAATAACCTTGATATAGAACACTTCTGAAAGAAATTGACCTTCTAAAAGATAAATGGAGCCTTTGAGGAATTTTCTTAAGACTTTAAATGAGCTTGGAGAGTCTGTAGAAAAGTACCTCTGCCCCACCCTCTCCAGACTAATGAGTGTACGTGTGTGGGTGCCTGCACACATGGACTGGGCCTCTTTTCTCTGGTGGTCATTCAGATTGCCCTGCCTTTATGCTTGGGACTCAAGGGAGAGGTGGGTGATTTCAGTGGGACCAGAGCCAATGGTGGGATCCAAGAGCTCTATTTCTCCAAGTGTCCTCTGTACAGCTCGGGGCCCTCCACCCTAACCCACCAAGCCCTGGGGCAGCTGAAGAGTCCAGGCCCAACCCTCTCCCACTTGTCCTGGCAAAACAATGTCCTGCATAGACCCGTAAGCCCCAAAGCTTCTTGACTCCTTTCTCCAGTGGGGCTAAAAATAGTGTTCAAGTGAGAAGTGGGTGGAGTCAAGAGGGAGGGACTGGGCCACATGCAAGAACTCCCAGGAGACCCCCTTGAGTTAAACCTGCTTCTAAAGGTGAGAGCAGGTGTAGTCAGTAAGGGTCCTCAACTCCCAAACAAATACTTTCCTTTAGGCCACTGAGCCCAGAAATCTCCCATGAGAGCTAAGGCTGAGAGTGAACACACCAGGGAGAAGCAGTAAGTTACCCTCAAAACATTCACTATAAAGTACAAACCACTCCTCTCTGAAGTCATTTGCCTCCTTCCCCCATTCCTTGATCTCCCTTTTTCAATAATGGTAACTTCTTATCCTTCAGGCTGGAGGTTAAATGCCTTCCCCCTCAGAGTGGGGGGGGAGGGTCAGATGAGGGAGAGGCCTCAGAGAGGTCAGAGAGGCCTTCCGTGTCCACTCTGCCCTAAGTAAGTCCCTCCTGGGAATCAAAATCATGGCTCCCTATGCATGTCCTTCATGACCCACCATGGTGTTATGTTTCTGGTGCAGGTATCTATCTCCCCCACTGAACTCTAAACTCCCTGAAGAAGATCATGTCCATCTTGCTCACCTGAGCTATGCCCATTCCACACTCCCAGCTGTACCTGGGGAATAGCAGGCTCTTTATGAGTACTGTGAAATTCACTCATTCATCCATTAACCAATGAAGATTCTTCTCCAGAGAAGGTATTGATCAGTAGTAGAAGGAGGTAAGACCCTATGGTCTGCCAAGCCAGGGGTGCTGGGCTTAGTCTTCTTGGCTTTATGCCGCAAAAGGTTAAAGGCCAAGCATGCCCACAGACCAAACATGTGATTCCTACTAACAATATGGTCTGTGGCTAAAACAAAAATATGACACCCATAATATGGTGTGACATTGCACCTAGAGCCATAACAAATCCCAGGTAACATGGTTTGCTAACGACAGATGTTGCAACTGAACAATAAGGCTAGAATTTCAGAGTAAACTCTATGAATTCCAGAAAACATGGATGAGAGGCCAGGTATCTAGGAAAGGCCAGTTTTAGGGCTTCGACTGACTTGTAGGATCTCCACCTGAACTGAATGGTAACCCAAACTACCACCTGAGCGCCTCTCTCATGTTGGAGCTCAACCTGATATCAGCTCATATCTTTTGGGGAGGCTTTTATCCTCCAAGCTCAAAGTGTAATTTGCACAAAATATATTTAAGTGTCCATTCTTATTTTTTAAGATTATTTATTTGAGAGAGATAGCACGCATGCAGAGAGAGTGGGGTGAGGGACAGAGTGAGAGACTCTTCAAGCAGACTCTGCACTGAGCGTGGAACCAGACATGAGGCTCGATCTCACAACCCTGAGATCATGACCTGAGTCGGAGCCTTAGCCAAGTGAGCACTCCCCAGTGCCCCTATAAAGTGTCCATTATTAATGCCAAACCTCTATTAGACTAACCCAGACTTCACAGAGCATGAGAAGAAGTTAAGGTTAAAGGGAAAAAGACATCAATAGGTTCTTGAAAGTGTCAGAGACAATCTTGACTGAATTTACCCATTGCCTACAATGGGACCTGTACCCCTTGCTGCCTTGGGGAGCTAAGGAAAAACAAAAAAAAAACAGAACTCTGCATTCCCATCCCCACTTCACCTCTCCATGGTCATGTGTCTTGCCTTTGGCCCCTCCCTTGGACTGATATGCAAGAAGACTGGTCTGAAATGTGTGTAAAACCATAGTATCACCTGGAAATTGAAGAACAGAGCTTAATACATAGATAACATTTTGAACTTCTTTATCACTTCCCCAGTGCCAGGTCTGTCATCTACTATCTGGGTGTCCTCAGGCAAGTTGTTTCACCTCCTGAGCCTTTGTTTCTTCATCTATAAAATAGAATAATAACGGTGCCCTTAATAAGGTGGCTATGAGAATTAAATGAGATAGTGCACAGAAACACAGATGGGAATAAGCTAAAGGGATACAACAAATAGACCTTTAATTACACAATGGCCCAAACACAAAAGATTTCTTGTTCACATGATAGGCCCAGAAGTGTGAACCTGGTTCACCTTGGCCTTACTCCACATGGCGATTCAACGGCCCAGACTCACTCCATCTGTGGCTCTAGGACCATGTTGTCATCTGCATCAAGCCAGCAAAGGGAGGGAGTCAGGAGGATTCATGACTTCTTTGGAAGGGTTCTGCCTAGAAACGACACACATCACTTCCCCTCACGGTGCCACGAAAAGACTTGGCCATACTTCACCGCAAGCGAGTCTGAGAAATATAATTTGGCCGCGTGTCTGGTTACACCATATTCCTAGCGGGGGAGTGGGGACTGGATTCTGACAGCCAGCTTACATTCTCTGCCCCAGAGAATAAAGGTAAGCGACGGTCATTACTGCTCTTTTTGTTGGGTAAGCTGGCAGGTATTTGCCAGTCCCTTGAATGACCCAGTGAAAAAAAGAAAGCAGGTAAATGGATGTGGCAGGGTGGAAACAAGAAGAAATGGGAGTAGAGCTGAGTTGAGAGAGGAAAGTGTAGGAGGGGAATATACATAATGCAAGTGTAGAGGGAGCAGCTCATGCTCACCGCCTCAAGAAATGCTGCGAGGGACGCCTGGATGGCTCAGTCAGGTAAGCCTCTGACTTCAGCTCAGGTCATGATCCCAGGGTCCTGGAATCGAGTCCCACATCAGGCTCCTTGCTCAGCAGAGAGCCTGCTTCTCCCTCTGCCTGCTACTCCCCCTGCCTGTGCGCTCTCTCTATCTCTATCTCTCTCTCCTCCTCATTCTCTGAAAAATAAGTAAATAAAGTCTTTAAAAAAGAAAGGAGGGAAGGAAGGAAGGAAAGAAAGGAAGAAATGCTATGACCAGAGCCTTCCCGGGACTCTTCACCAGGACCCCACAACAGACAGCTTGGTCTTCCAAGTCACGGCCTCCAAACAGGTTGAGAGTCCCCTTTTGATCCTCATCCAGAGTGACAGAAAAACCCTCTCTTGCCTTAGACTTAAGGTTGTTTTAAGTCTTCAGGCTGAACTAATTTGCATTTTCAGCTTCTCGTGGGTTAAGGGCCAGAGGAAAAAGCCAGCCACTCTAACAGCATTGGAGGAGTGTGCTCAACTCTCGTGGATGGTAATTAGCATCCAGCTTCTTTCCTCTGCCCGTACAGTATTTTCAAATCAATTGCTCAGCATTAGTGATTCTGCTGGGATTGATTTAATAGTCTAATATGAAGTCTCAGCCCTTCTGTACAGGTTAATTACATGTGGTCTTATACATTCTAATTTAAAATACTGCCTTTGCAATTATCATCAGCACTAAAACGGAGCACTAGTAATGAAGCTGGGCTCAAATTTTTTTCTAGAAGTAATGAATTGAAAAACCGAAATGACTTTTAATTTCTTTGGCGCTTACCATTTCAATATCTCTTCTCTTCTGCAGGAAATATAAATCAGGGTCTCCTCCTTATTACAGATTGTTATGAAAACAGGCAATATTGCCCTAAAGACAGCAGAAGGCTTTGATTTTGAAATAGCCAAGACTTGATTGTGTGAATTTTTGACCGACCCAGAGGGCACTTCCTTTACCCTAATCCCCCAGTTAGGTATGTAATTCCACATGAATTTATGTTTGACAAACACTTACATGGTATTTAACTGTTTGGTGGGTAATGTTCTAGAGCTTTACAAATATTAACTCTATGAAATACGGTATTAGTTATGGAACAAGTTATCCCAAAGGTATCAACTTAAGATAACAAGCATTTAGGGGCTCCTGGGTGGCTCAGTTGGATGGGCCTCTGACTCTTGGTTTCCACTCAGGTCATGATCTCATGGGTCATGAGATGGAACCCCAAGCCCGGTTCCATGATCAACAGGGAGGTTCTCTCCCTCTGTCCTTCCCCACCACGTGTCCATTCTCTCTTTCTCTCTCTCTCAAATAAATAAATCTTTTTTAATTAATTAGTTAATTAACTAAATATTAATTATCTCATAGTTTCTGTGGGTTGGGATCTGGGGAGAAGTTTGGTTGGGTGGTTCTGGCTCAGGGTCTCTCACAAGGATGGAACTTGGGCCAGAGCTATTGTCATCTGGGACCAGAGGATCCACTTCCAAGGCTACTCATGTGGCTTCGGGCAGGCCCAAGTTCCTCCCAGCATGGGCCTCTCTACAGACTGCCTGAGCGACTTCGCTTCCTGGCATCTGACTTGAGCAAGTAACCTGAGAATAAGGGAGGCAGAAAGACAGTAGAAACAAGAGAAGAAAGACAGCAACCAAAGTTGAGGCCACAGTATTTTTTATAACCTGAAAGCCAAGGGGCCGTGTCACTTCCAGTGTATTCTCTTGGTCACCCAGATGACCTCGTGTCAGTGTAGGAGACACAAGGGTGTGCAGGCCAGTAGGTGGGGATCACTAGGAGCCCCCTGGCTGCAAGCAGGTGTCATTATTCGGATTTACAGGTGAGGCAGCGATGGGTGAATTCACTTGTCTGAGGTCACTGTTAATAAATAGCAGAGTCAAGATTTGAATCCAACTCATCCTTCTGCCTCAAGAATCCAAACTCTGAACAACTACTCATGCAGAAAATGGTATATACTCATTTAACACAAGGTTCAAAAACAGCTTCTAGGCTGGCCAACAGTGTTTGTTCTAAATTAGTAGTTGATGGAAACCCTTTGCTGAGAATACAAGTTCTAAAGAAGTCGTCATCATCCAAACACATGGAGGACATTGGGAGAAGGAGAGGAGAAGTAGGTTGGGGGAAATCGGAGGGGGAGACAAACCATGAGAGACTGTGGACTCTGGGAAACAAACTGAGGGTTTTGGAGGGGAGGAGAGTGGGGGGTTGGGAGGACCTGGTGGTGGGTATTAAGGAGGGCACGTATTGCATGGAACACTGAGTATGGTGCATAAACAATGAAACTTGGAACACTGAAAAAATAAAATTAAATTAAATTTAAAAAAAAAAAACAAAACCTCCTTTCTGTCCCCTGGCCACTGTTGTGTGAGGTTAAATAACCCTATTTCCTGGGAATTTCTTCTTTTCTTGGAAAATCAATAAAACAGCCATTATTATCCCTAGATTCTTTCTATATATTGTACCTCCCATTGTACCAATAACCCATTTCTTCCTGTTCAACCCTCTGAAGAGACAAAGTCAGTTCTATGTAAGGACACTGCTTGTGCTAAAACCCATTCTTTTTTTTTTAAGATTTTATTTATTTATTTGATAGAAATCACAAGTAGGGAGAGAGGCAGGCAGAGAGAGAGGGGGAAGCAGGCTCCCTGCTGAGCAGAAAGCCCGATGTGGGGCTCCATCCCAGGACCCTGGGATCATGACCTGAGCCAAAGGCAGAGGCTTTAACCCACCGAGCCACCCAGGCGCCCCTAAAACACACTCTTAACCACACTTATCCTTCACATCCAAGGGGCACATTCTCCAGACACTGCAGAGGTCCCTAGTACAGCTCTGGCTTCAGATGCATGTTTGGACATCCATGGACCAGCCTGGCTCAGATCATCCTCGTCCAGGAAGGGCCCAGGTCTCTGAGCATCTTCCATTCTAGGCACTTCACATATATTTCATTTAATTTTCCTGTATCCTATAAATATAATAATGATAATCGTAAATCACAGCTAGGAGAGACTGCAAGCTATGTGCCAGGCTCCACGTTAACTGCTTTATATACATTAATTCGTTTTATCATCAAACTGAGAGTTAAATTTGACTATTGTTCCCATGTGACAAACAAAGAACTGAAGCTCAGAAAGGTTAAATGACTGGCCCAAAGTCATACAGAAGTGGGAGTCAAACCTGAATATGTTTTGCTGTGAGAGTCGTCTTCCTTCTAACCATGTAGGGAAGCCTAGGGGCCATCCTCCGTTTTATACAAAACAGCTGAGTGCTATTCCCCACCTACCCTGGGGCCTGTCCTTTAACAGCCAAATGGTCCATCTGAGGACTTTTTTAAATAAAGACAATTCCTCTTCTAGAAGAGATTCTGGGCCCAGGTCTTAAGATGCCTCTTTAAACTTTTCTCCACTAGAAATAAAACAATATATCAGGGGGTTAGCAGGCCTGCTTAAAGGACCAGATAATAAATATTTCCAGGTTTACTTCTGGGCCATATGGCCTCTCTCACAAATACTCAACTCTGCCATTGTAGCAAAAGCAGCTATGAACAATATGTAAATTAATAAGCATGGCTGTGTTCCAATAAAACTTTATTTATGGACACGGAAACTGAATTTCATATAATTTTCTCAAGTAATGAAATATTCTTCTTCTGATTTCCTTTCAACCATTTAAAAATGTAAGATCCATTCTTAGCCCCAGGCCTTACAAAAACAGATGGCCATAGTTTCTTGGCCCCCATAATTTACAACAGAGGAAGTCGAATTCTCCCAATGAGTTGAGTGACTTGGAGTTTATCAAATCATCAAAAAGCCAATTCTTGGGAAACATATTGTCTACAGGGGTTGTTTTGAACATAAATGTACAGGGATAAAATAAAATGGAAGTAATTTCTCACTTTTCTCACTTTCCACACACTTTCCAAAAGATTGGCTGAGGAAAGTCAATGAGAGATGCGACATGCATTCAGCAAATCAAGGCTTTGTGACAGAGACTCGGATTTCGCCTTATCTCTCCTATTAGATCATAACAGGAGCTGAGCCCTATTCACCTGTATGTCCCTACACTGTCCCATTCTAGCCTCTTCCGGAACCTTAAACACACCAAGGGGCCATATTGCCCAAGCCAGAGAGAAAAGCCCAAGGCCTAGAGAGGGCTTTTTTTTTTTTTTCCGTTTTGTGGGTTCTGTTACACGAAAAGTTTAACAAGGATATTGAAACCAAATCACATTTAGTTAAATATTTCAAAAAACATCTGATTGAAAAAGAATAAAATTATATAAAATTGGGTCTATACTGGAAAATCCTAGATATAGAAACCATGAATGCAGCAGGTTTTCAATAAATGTTAAATTAAAAAAGAAAAAAAGAAGAGTGGGGGGGGTAGGTGGGGATGAAAGGAAAGGGATAGAGGAAGGAGGGAAGGAAGGAAGAACAGAAGCAAAAGGCAGAATATAGGCTATTTCTTACTAGGCTCTTCCCTAATGGGTTCAATAATATATTTAATAGGCAACAATTATCTAATAAAGTCAATGATTCACTCCTCATCATTTTTGAATAATGTACTATTTTCCAGAAATACCATCCTCACTTCCTGTTCAACAACCTTTTACAATAACAAGGGAAATTATTTACATTTGTGTGTACACCCAAAACCACAACTTTTAAAATTTTAGGACTATCAAGATTATGTTCAGTCTTTTCATGCACTACATTCAACTGCCCCCTGGAACAGAGGATAAGATAATCCGGCTTCCCACAATACACAGTACAAGTTTCTGTGACAATGGAACCAACCCCACTAGACACCGGGGTTTGGAGGGCAGCGACTATCTTATTCATTTCAGTACTCTGGGGACCTGGCACTAAAAGGCATTTGATAAATGTTTGTTGAATAAACAAAAAGGCAAATGAGGGAAATGTTTCACCTTAAGAGAATTAAAGCCTATTTTCTAACGACGCAACAACACTTGAACAAGGCAAGTGTTCCTGGGAGATAAGAGACACCCAGGAGAATCAAACTGCAAGAAACAAAGGTGAGTGTTGCAAATGTCAGGGAGGGCAGCACCAGAGGGGTATTCCTGTGCTTCAAACAAATGCTCCCGGTAAGAAGTGACTCCACAGTAATTCGTCTAAATGCACCTCTTTGCCTAAAAGGAGAAAAATTGTCTTAAATTGCCCCCATGCTTCCACAGGGTTAAGTTGGAACCAACATTTTCTAGCATAAGGAGAAAAGCAAGGGAGTCCAAACACCACTGTTAGATCAAAGTTGGAGCCACTGTTAAAGTTGGGTTTTATTTTGCAAAGACCACCAACATGAAAAATAGCAATAATCACTGTTTCTAAGCGTGCGTCTGGGTTGTCCCTCCAGCTAATGTTCAATTCACTTCAGCCAGAATGATCTAATGCTTTTCTGACCTCCTGACCTTGTCTGAGTCTCAGTCAGTTGCCACCAAACAAATACCAGTCAGAAACAGAAGCGTCATTAGTTTCCCCGTGAGTGGAAATCAGGACCATTTTACAATCTGGGCACCTACAGGGCAGGGAAAGGGACTTTTGTATTAGGGAAGGGACACACTGCCTGGGCAGTGGTTTACTGAAGCACCAGTGTGAAGCCTCACCTCATACAACTCAGCCAAACTGTTACCTTGGCCAATGAGATGACCTAGTACACAAGGCCACGGGCTGGCTCCAGTCTCCTCCAGGGCCTGGCTTTGGAAAGGAAAAACAAATGGGGCTGTTACTTTTTATATTCACACTTTTCTACAGTTGTTTTTGTTCTGTTTTGTTTTGTTTTACAAGCAGAAGTTTCTTTATAATATATAAAATATATGCCCCTTTCTATCTAGCCTTATGATCCGAGAGAAATCATTGCTATTTTCTCATGCAACCTACTCCAACGGGGTAGTTAAGAGATATGGCCAAGACTGGCTGGCTAACCCCCAAATCCATTTCCTCTTCTTCCTGGTTCACGGCCAGACTACAGTTTCCAGCAGCCTTCACAGTAGCTGTGCCCATGAACGGAGTTCTAACCATGGACTGTGAATGGGAGTGGTATATACCACTGCTTCCAGATGGTGCCCATAAAACCATTCCCGCACTATCATCTTCTTGTAGACAAGCACACTGACTCTGGAAACCATGTGTTGAAGATGGCGGAGTAACAAGATGGGAAAGGCTTGGGTTCCTGATGACTCCTTGGATGATGGCCACCTATCCATCATGAAGACTATCTCAGACATTCGATTAGTTTAACAAGGGCTGCTGTGACCAAAAAAAAAAAAAACAAAACAAACAAAAAAACCACACACACAGATTGGGTCACTTCAACTCTCATAGTTCTGGAGGCTAGAAGTCCAAGATCAAGGTGTTGGCAAAGTGGTTTCTCCTGAGGCTTCTCTCCTTGGCTTGTAAATGGTTGCCTTCTCCCTGTGTCTTCACTTGGTTTTCCTTCTACGCCTGTCTGTGTCTTCATCTCCTTTTCTTATAAGAACATCAGTCGTAGTGGATTAGTGCCCCTCTTCCTAACCTCTTTTAAATTAATCACCTTGCTAAAGACCTTATCTCCAAATACAGTCCCATTCTGAGGTACTGGGGATTAGGATTTCAACATATGAGTTTCGGGAGGGACACATTCAGCCCATAACACACAGCCAAGCCCAACATCAATGAGACAAGGAAGTAGCAAAGATGGAAAAGCATCAAGATAGGAGCCAAATAACAACCTGCCACTGGCAACAATGATGATATGGTATAATAAGTGTCAAGAGGAAGTTTAACACACTGGGATAAAATTCAGAAATACCTGGCATTCAAACCCCTCCAAAATCTGACCCCTGATTATCTGACCTCAGCTTTATTCTATTACTATAGAATAGCACTGAATCCCTGTACAAAGGGGCAATAACAAGTACAATATGATGTAGTGGAAACAGTATTCCCAGATCCCTAAGACCTGTTACTTTCTACATGAGATCCTTATCTCTCTTCCAGCATGAGCCAAAAAACATCTGTGTGATCCCAGGGAAATCGTTTTCTCTCTCAGGATCTATATCCTGATTTCTAAGATGTGGAAACAGACTCTAAGGTCCCTAAGATTCTTTGACCCGGTTTCTTTTCTTTGCGATGTGTGTTCCATAGAACATTAGTCCCAAGAGATGCCATGCAAATAAATGTTTCCATGAGCAAATCACTTGGAAAATGTTGCATACAATATCCCTTTCCTAGAATACCAAAGGTTATGAAAAGTCCTGCAATAAAATTAAAAAAAAAAAAATCCTGTTTTACTTCAACTGTTTCCCAGATGTACTTGACCTAAGAATTTCTCCTTCTGCCCTTTGTAACATGGCCCAGAAGCAATGAACTAACTCTCTAAGTACACACAGGCTTGGAGAGTTAGATTTGTTAACATCCACATCCAGCCTCTCCTCCCTGCCCCAAGAAAGCGTGTTGCTTGGTGAATCCTTGCTTCTAAGCCAGGAAATCTCACAGACTAAGATGGGGTTACCTCTCTCAGGCTCTCTCAGGCCATACCCCAATCTTCCTTGCTGTCTCAGACCTTCACAAACAGAGCAGAAAAGCACCAGGCATCCCACATGCCCATTGGCCCTAGGGGACTCCGTGCACTTATTCCAACTCAAAAGACTTTTTGCCTCTCCTTTCTGGAGATTCTCTTCAGTCTAGAGCATATTTTCAAAATCTCTTTGGTAATGGCACCTCTTTGTCCTTTGCAGGAGAGATCTGAGAATTGGAAACAATGAAGGTCCCCAGGAGCCAAGTCTGGGGAATACCTTGGACGCTGAAGCTGAGAAAGAATGTTCCTGCCTCGAAATGGAGGGTACTATCCACCTCATCTTTCCGTCAGCCTCATGCTCATCTGGCTCCCAGGCTTCAGGAACAAGAAGAGTCACTCCAAATGAGATTGCCCGTGCATTCCTGGATCTCCACACACCATATGCTGAGTGGTCTGTGGTTCCCTTGAATGGCAAACAGTTATGTCCACTTGTTCGTTTTGTTCCTTTATTTGGCCCCTTGTCTGAACAGAGACACAGAATCCAGTGTCTCTTGCATCATGAGTTCTCATGGGGCCATTTGTGTTTCTGTTGTCAGCTATTGTTCTGAATTCGGGACACTATTCCCAAATCATACGTTTTCATCCTTAATTGAACCAGGAGCCATCCGGACACCTCCCTGTCTTCCCCTCTCCCTTTATCCCCTGCACACCATCTCCCTATCTCTCTCTGGCTTTGATCTCAGGGTAAGAATTGTTTTGTTAACACCATCCCCGTTGTTCAGTAGTCAGCTTGCATTTCTTTTTTCCTTTCCTTCAGATAGTATTTAATTGCTTTAACACAACTTTTTCAAGGAGGCAGAGGAGTGTTCTTTGAAGACCCAAATTATCCTCAAAGCTGGACTCTCAATGTTGCGAAGATCTGGGCTGACTTTTAATCACCAGAACATGAAACAAAAGAAAGTTTTATACCACATTCTCTGAGAGCATTTGAACTGTGGCTATAGAACTAAAGCTTGTCAGAACCAGAAGGTCATGTTGGAGTCATGCATCTTTAGTGGGTTCAAAACTTCTTTAGCTATGGGACTCATTTCTGGCAGAAGCTTCCAGAATTCCAGTTATCAAACAAAAGCAATGATGGGTTCTTGGGATAGTTTAAATCTTCAGACTGGCTTCACATGCTTCCTTGTTCACAAGTCTGAAGCATGTGAAGAATCCTCTGCTCCTGGATTTTGATCACAGCTTAAAAACACGGGCATTTTACGGAGGTCAAAAGTGAGGACCAAAGAGATTCAACTGGTACTTGACACAGCAAAAAACAGAACCTTCACCACCTGGTTCTATACCAGGGGTAGCCATAAAGCCGGCTGTGTATCTGAAACTCTGGGGAGTGGGTTAGAAGCACAGATTTGGAGTCTCCAGCCGCTTAAGGTTCTGGTATAGTAGGTCTGGAATGAGAAATTGAAATCAGCACTTTCTAAAAGTTCCCTCTGAGTCTGATGGAAATCCAAGCTTGGGAGCCACTATAGTATCCAGTCCTCCATGTCCTGGTCCCAAAGTCCAGCTGGTTCTTCTCAGGAAAAGCAAAACCAACCCACAGAAGATCCTCGGTTTGCTCATGCTGTGATCATCAGTACAAATGACAGAGTGAATTGGGATGGCTTTAGCCAGGTCCAAAAATTAGTTAGTGGGTTCAACAGGTTATTTACAAAGTACCATTCAGCAGGAATTTGGCCAGTTTTGTGTTCCTAGGTAATTGAGTGGCATTTTATGGGAATAATCTCCGAGCAGTAGTACCTGAAGACTGAACACGCTTTCTTTTACAAAGTGGCTTTCTATGCATTCCCTTTTTCAGTCCATTCAACAACCTGAAATATGGGTAAGGTAAGTCTTATTTTCCCTATTTCACAGACGATAAGACTGGGATTCACAGAAAAGAAATGGCACACTGAGAAAACAGAGTTAGTAGGGCTTGATCTAAAACCAAAATCTTGGATTCTAAATCCAATATGCCTCCTTAATGCATCCAAAATAATAATAATAATAATAATCCATAGAACTACAGCTTCCTCTTTTCTGCTCACTCCAGCATAATCACAAATGGTATTATAAAATGGAAAACTTGATAACTCTAATAGCTATTAAAAAAACACTATTGATGCTCACAGCCAGGACCTCATGATGTTTATTCTAATGTCCTCATTTACTACTAAGCTATCATTGTAAAATGAAAACCGTTCAACAGAATTGTATCCTTTGACTTCCCGAAATCAATTTCTACATAGGCTAAGAAGTACAGTAGTAGGCTAAAACTCAAAAATGGGAAGACTCTCCATCAGAAATTGTTCATCAACAACAACAATAAAAAATCAATATTTTATTTCAATTTTAAGAGGAAATAGAACTAGTTATGACTCAAAATAAAAGGAAAAGCTACCTAAGAAATGTGAACATTTCATACTCAGATTACATTCAAGGGAACCAGGTTAGCCACGGCCTGAGTAATTTGATGATTTTTCTTCTCATCATGATCAACTTTGCATCAGTGGACTACAAAGAGGATGTTGCAATTTAATTGATTATTACCCTGGCTAAAGTCATTGTTTAGTCCCTGGGACTTCTCATTTCAGTCACATGGATGTTGCTGTTGTCACCCAGACAGGGAGTGAGAGTGGAGCAGAAAGCTTTGACCGAACCTGAGGATACTCAAACAACGTTCCCTCCTGGGGAGTGGGGAGAAGTCCCCAGGCACCAAAATTTTTACCCATCAGAAGAAAGTTTCCTATCCTCTCCCCTCCCCAATAAATCCCTCTGTTTCCCCCTTCTCCTGATCTTTGCCCTATATCTGTTTCCCTGATCCTCTTAAAAATAGTTCAGAAAGTCCTGTGCTGGGGTGCCAGGGTGGCTCAGGCAGTTAAGTATCTGACTCTGGGCTTCAGCTCAGGTCATGATCTCAGGGTTCTGGGATCGAGCCTTGCTTTGGGCTCCACACTCACTCACAGTCTGCTTGAGAGTCTCTCCCTCTGACCCTCCCCCACTTGCAAATGTGCTCGTGCGCATGGTCTCTCTCTAAAATAAATCTTTTAAAATAAATTGATAGATAAAATTTTTGCCCAGCTCAATATTAAAATGTACTATAAAGCTACAAGAGTAAAACAACATAGCAAATGTTCAGGAACAAACAAATGGATCACAGCGTCTGTATGTTTCTTTGTCAGGAAAATGTTTCTCTCTCCCTCCTTCCCCCTCTATCTCCTCCTCCTCTCTCTCTCTCTCTCTCTCTCTCTCGCTGCCTCCGTCTTTCTCTCTAAATGGATCTGCAGGAGTATGAGGTTTCTTTGGCTCCCTCTGAACACTTAAAGCTGAGAACAGAATTGAAGGACGGCTTGGCACCTGGGTTCCAAATGGAAGAGGACACATCCTCAGCCTGATAAAGGAGGTCAAGCAGCTGAAGGCAGTAGCCAGTGAGAGGGAAGGAGCGGGGCAAACAGAAGAGGAATCAGAAGAAAAATGCCAAGTATGAGTAGTTGGCTTCTGTGGTTGTTTTAATAGGACGTTACCCTTCCTATGTCTCACTAACCTTTAGTGAAACCACAGCTTAACAAAACACAGGCAACTACACCACAGTAAATAACAATGTGGAGGAGAGACTGGGGTTGGAGAAGCATTTTCTCTGCATTTTTATAGCAGAGATATTCTTGCTCCTAAGAGGGTATCTTTGACCCAGGGATACGAAGATTCATTTTATGAAAATAATTGGCCAAATTTTAAAAAGATGTAAAAATGATATTTATCTCCAAGCTACTCATAACAGTGAAAAATAGGAAACTACCTCAAAGTGCTGCAACAGAGGACTGGTTAAGTAAATTAATGTGCACCCATAAGCCAGGCTCTATGCAGCCATTTAAGAAATAGAGAGTCGATTGTTACGGAAACATAGTTGCAGAGTATTGTTAAGTGAAAAAAAGCAGTTAATAATAGTATGCTTAATAGGAAATGCCTTTTGAAAAAAACAGATACCTGCATAGGAAAAAGGTCTGGCAGAGTATTAATAGCGGTTAGTTCTGGAAAGTGGCATTTTCTCCCATCTCAACCTCTCATGGCAATTACCTACTTTTAGAGAAACTATAATTCCTTTTCTCAGAACATACAGCAAAATACACTATAATACATTTTTACAAAGAAAAATAGAGTTATTTCTCCACCTTGCCATCTAACTTTCTACATACAGAATTTTATTTCTTCCCACGAACTGGAAAAGACATGCCTTGTCTATTGTAAGTGTTCACATCATAGGAGAATTCAAATACAGCTCAGATTCGGTCGATTTTAAGACCAGAAGTAATTGTCCCATTCTGTTGAATGCCGCCTGCCTGCAGATGTCCAAAGGTAATATTTTAAACATTTAGATTAAAGACTAGCAAGGTAATTGATGGAGAGTCACATCTTGGAAGAATGTAGCAACTCAGTCACTAACTTGAGAATAGCCAGTGTAAGTCTAAGAAAATTCCCCTGTATTTGGCAGGGAATAGAGCCCCCAGAAGAAAACAGAAAAGATGCTTAATTGTTAGGGCTCCTTTTACCATTCAAATCATCTCCACTCCCAGGGCCATTACAACATCACGGTCACCTCTTCTGCTTCCATGTGGGCTGTAACCAAGGGAGCAATTCCCGCTCCCTCCCCACCACCACCCCATAAACGTGTGGGGAGAATGGAAGAGAAGGGAGTTCAGGAATTTTCTCCTCTGTGTTCCCAGGACGAGTATCACCAGGACCCACTCTCCTGGGTTCAAAGGAGAGAACAGATTCCCAGGAAAAAGGCAGGGGGTGAGGGAGAGATAGTCACTCTTCCCTCCCAGAGACAACACAATGAGCCTACGTCAAGAGCAGAAATTGGTTTCACAAACACGACAGATCTGAGAAACAAAATTGTCATCAGCTCATATGTTCCACCAATCTGATGTGGTTATAAAAGTAGAATAGCCTCCGGATAAAAACCTGGTTTCTGAGATCATGGGCCCTATTACAATAAAACTTCCCTGTAACAGTTTAGATCCAGGTATATGGAAAACACTTCACTTGCACAGTTTTTCCCAAGTGTATTAAAATTTTTATTTTATCCACAACAAAGCCTGTTTTCTCCCAGAAAGAGATATGAGAGGTTTAATAAGGGAGTGGCGTTACAGTGGTTTCTAGCTGTTTATGGGGGCCAGTTTTCTCCTGCACGCCAGGGACCAGGGACTCCTGCAGACGCAGAGAAGGTCACTCTCCATGAGTTTCCCATGATTAATCCTAGAACAGAGTCTAGGGACAAGCTTGGCACAATGTTCTGACTGCAGAGCTATCCTCTTTCACATGCTGCCTGCTCCAGGCCTTGGTCCCCTGTTATTCTAACAAAGGCTTAGTAAAGTCTGAAACCTAAGAGTTCTGGAAAAGCCCAAACAAGAGGGTCTTGTTAAGCCTCTCCTTTCTGGGCCCTTTTTTACTCTCTAGGCACTCAGGTTGCTTTCCATATCAAAATTTCCTCTCAGGGAAATGATCTCGTGGCAGTCATTCACACTTTAGTGTGAATTCAAATACCTCCTCTTCTAAAAGCATTTTAACTTATACATCCTTCTAATTGTGAAAAAGAATATCTTGATTCTTAGAAGACTCTTAGGCATGTTCAATTACCCTTTGGGGAATGTAAGCAAGAAAGAAAGGGGTGCCTGGGTGACTCAGTCAGTTAAGTGTCTGCCTTCGGCTCAGATCATGATTCCAGGGTGCTGGGATTGAGCTCCACATTGGGCTCCCTGCTCAGTGGGGAGCCTGATTCTCCCTCTCTCTGCCGCCCCTCCCCCCCACCACTCATGCTCTCTCTCTGCCTCTCTCTCTGGCTCTCAAATACATAAAATCTTTTACAAAAATAAGTGAGAAGAAAGACTACTCCAGCTCCTTAAAATCTCACTATTTTCTGGGTGCATACTTAAAGCAAAAAGGCCACAGAAGCAGAGTCACCCTTCGAAGGATGGGTTCATGGTCACATCAGAGAGAAATCTATTTTCAAGCCATCTTTTAAATGGTTGCCTACCACACAGACCAACCCCATGTCTGTTCCCTTACAGCACTGCTCATTTCCCCCATGCTGATTGAACACCTTGCTGGAATAGGTCCCACACTCAAGGAAATAGTCTCACTGGCTGGAGAGTAAATATGGTATAGTACGATCACCTGTAACTTCCAGTGATGGGTTGCATATTTACAATTATTTTAATTATACCTGAAAGGACAAAGATCAGGAACAAGTGTCAGACATATGAATTGAAATTAATGATCATTTGTTAATGGAGTCAAAAGCCATTCATCATTTTATTAGAACTAATTCTTAAGACCATATGGAACCTTTTACCATGGAGCAAATCTCTATTCTCTTTAGAATATTAAGATTTTGACTAATAAAATGCAAAGTACAGGGCTGCCCAAGTAAAATTTCCTTGTATTAAATGTAGTAGTTCCCAGTTAGTATGACAAAGTGGATCTGTTCCAGTAACGGAAGTATACAAATGGTGACCAGGATGCCTTGTCCCGCCTACCTTCCTTCCTTCATCTATTTATACAGAAAATGTTTAGTGGGTGTCAAGTACTACGCTAGGTGTAGAGAGATGTAATAGTGAACAAAAGCAGAGATGATCCTAACAGATGTTAATGAGATAATTACACTCACAAATGTAAAATCACAACTGGAACAGGTGAGAAGCATGTGCAAAGGCCTCATGGCAGAGGGTATCCCAGAGCATGAAATGAAAGAACCAGAAAGTTGGAGTGACTGGGAAAAAAAACCTGAGGAGAGACCTAGTGTGAAATGAGGTTAAACAAACAGGGAGGAGCTTATAGACGTGACTGGAATTTTATCTTCTTCCTAAGGACATGAGGAAGCCAGCAAATGGTTTTTTTTTTTTAATGTTGTTGTTTTAAAATTTATTTATTTGAGAGAGAGAGAGAGAGAGCATGCAAGCAGAGGGAAGGCTGGAGGGAGAGAGAATCTCCAGCATACCCACTGTTGAGTACAGAGCCCAACACAGGATTCAATCTCATGACCCTGAAATCATGACCTGAGCTGAAATTAAGAGTTGGAGGCTTAACGGACTGAGCCACCCAGGCACCCCAAAAAGCCACAAAGGAGTTTTTAAAGGGAGAGTGGCAGGGTCAGATGTGAATTTTGAGATCCCCTGGTTATAGTGTGGAGTCTCTGTGGGACAGAGGTAGGCAGAGTGGCTCCAGGGACAGCAGGTGAGTTAGGTAGATAGGTACCTTGCCTCGGTCCAGGTAAAAGGCGATGAAAGCAGAATGGGGAGGGCGGACGCTGGCAGAGTACCGATAGGCTGGGGTGGAGGTGGAAAGGAAGGTAGTGGATGGTTTCAAGCGATATTCTGAAGCTACTTAGGACCAAGGAGTGGATTGGATGGGAACAGTGGTGAAGATAAGCCCGTCGTCCATGGGCGGCGGGTTTCTGGGCTCTTGGGTTTCTGGCTTGCAGACCTAGATGACGGTAATGAAATTCACTGAGATACCAAATGCTGGATGACCCCCAATTAAAATGGGAAGGTTCTGGATCCCTAGGGGATAGCTGCATGCCTGCCCTTCCCTGATGACGCCACCCCTGCAGAAACCATGGCTTTAGACAGTGGAACAAAAAGGAGCAGTTAGTGTGGCCATCTCTACTTGATCAGGTGCTCTATCCTCCACCCCTGAGGGTATTAGCCCTGGAAAGGATTTGGGAGATTACCCAGCCCCTCTTTCCTACTTGACAGGCCCATGAAGAGATCTTGCCCAATGTCACAGAGCAAATGAGCAGGAGCATGGCGACAGCCAAGAGGTTACCTCAAGGAGAAGCCTCCAGAGAGCCCCCCAGATGGCTGTCACTCAGCAAACATGGCTCTGGCCACCTGCATGCTCAGTACCTTGCCAGGTACCATGGATCAAAAATGAACAAGTCACAGGCCCTATGATGACACCAGGAAGGAAGAGTCAGGGAAGTATTCCTAGGGTCACACCTGAGCTGCTTTGAAGAATGATGGGGGAGGGGAGGGGTGAGTGTTTCCAGGGAGAAAAAAACAACAGGACAGAACATATGTGGGCTGTAAGCAGCCTAGACCCTTGGTGTCCCTCCCTTCTTTCTCCTCCCCCATCCCCAACATCCTTCCTCACATAATCCCCTCAAGAAGTTCAAGCTTTAGACAACACAGCTAAGAAGAGCATTTTGCTCCCCACAAGTAACTCCCACTTTCTGCCCAGGAAACAGTGGCATTTCCTGGGGTTGGTTGATTAGAGTCTGGTGGCCTTTGTCAGAGGTAGGCCTGGGGTGTGAACCGTTATGGGGGGAACAGCAAGAACAAACACCCATGGACATCTCAATATATTATCCTTCCTCACATGCTCCAGAAAGTTCATCTAGACTACAGTATGGAGAATGTGTTCGGGAGAGTTGTTTAGGAGACAGAGCGGCTGGCACAAGACGGAAGGGAATTCAAGCATCTTGATGTGGGCAGCGTGGTGTTTGAGCTGACCAGCAACATCAAACCATCCTGCATAACTTACCACCGTCTTTCCCTCCCCAGGGAGCAACATCCATCCAAATAAGGCACCAAATCAGAACAGGGTAAACATGGAAGGCAAGGGGAAAAGTGGGCTGGTTCCTGCTCCTACAGAAGCTGAGGACGCAAAGGGGTTTTCTCCCTCCTCTCCCAGCTGTGAAAAGCCAGACCTCAGGCCCTGGTGGGTACATGGCGAAGACTCACTCAGCCAACCTCTCAGCTCCTTCACCTGAGGGGACAGAAATGGGTATCAGTTTAGCAAGAGCGGCAGGTTTTGTTCTGACCTAAAGGCAATACTTGACGTGGGTACGGAGGAGGGACTCTCAGGAGGAAAACAACAATGTGACAGCAGATGTCACAGCCTTGCCCCCAGCTGACCAGAAGGCTCTTGGCTGCCTCCACGCCACCAGCAATGTCCCTGCTACATACAATCCTTACGGGCTCACTCTCTCCTCACCCCCTACACACACACACACACACACACACACACACACACACACGCACGCACATGCACATGCACACACTCATCTAGGGGGGTAAAGGAAGACATTGTCCCCATCCCCGCCCTCCTCAAAGCCTTTGCTCCCAACAGACACCAAATGCCCCTCCCCCTACCCACCCTCCTTCCCTTCCTGAGGTCTCTCACCCCATGAGGAAAATTTAAGATCTCTTCACAAAAAGATGTGGGCCCCTACTTTAGCAGATCGGGGGTGACCATGTAGGAGAACTGCTTGGAGGGGGTGTGGGACCAGCCATTCCATAAAGCTGACAAAAAGCACCTGCCCCTCTTGGATCCCCGGCCCCAGGGGGTGGGTAGATTGGCCCCCCAGGACTCGCCACTAGGATGCTTTGAGGATCAATCACCTTATCTTTCCCATCCTTGGTTTTCAGGAGCCCACTCAGGAGGACCGTTTGGAATGCAATCTGTGCAGTTCTTTCTTTTCAAATACAATGCAAAAATGAGTTTCTGGAGACTGAGCTGTGGAGCCCGCTGGACGCTTTCCTAGGAGTGAATACCCCAGGGCCCTGGCAATCAATTCCCCCGTCACCAAGGCTGGGCCGGCCTTTAGCAGGCTCAAGTGTAATTTCAGGCTGTGCTTATTACAGGTTCAGACCTTGTTTGATGCACTGGAGTGGAAAAAAGTTCCCTCGCTGCATGTGGCCGTGTCCTATGTGTCTGTCGTATCTTTAACAATGTAAACATCAGAAACAGATGGGGAAATCCAAGCCAGCGCCAGGCCAAACAGCGCTCGCTGCAGACAATGCGCCTTGGTGCCAAGACAAACACGCTCTGTGGATATCACTAATTTCTAGCGCACTGGAACCAAGCAAAACAAATAACAATTAAGGCCCAGAAATCTTAAAATGAATAACCTTTCTGTACACAAACTCAATGCCACTATTAAAAGGCCATCAAGTGCGACGAATATATGAAACGTAACAATGAAATCCTTCTTATGTGAATAATTACTGAATAATTACCAGGAAAGGGGGCATTTCTCTACATTGCAGAGTCCATGGGTTTTGCACATGGAGTTTGGCTTCGGCTGAGCACACAGACACGTTCAAAATGCCTTCACAGACTTCATGTCACCACGAAAACAGTGCAAGGGTGGGAGTTGGGGATGGCAGGCCCTCGGGTTTCCATTTTCCAGATGGGACCACCATGGCGCAGACTGAAGAGGAGAATGGCCCAGTCACAGTGCTCTCATGGACAAAACAGGGACTAAATGGATAAAACTTTTAGTCCAGATTTCCTTCCATCCGTGCACATAAACCTCCCTTAGCCATATCAGTAACCCCCACTATGTATCTTAAACACAAAGCAGGGGCCAGAATGGGCAAAGCAGGGGTAGAGCAGGGACATCACTGTTGCAGGGCCCAGGTGTCCTTCCAAGCCTTTGCCCACCATCTCTTCACCAGCCAAGGCAGGTGCCATAACCAGGTGAAGATTGCCAGTGCACACACACCAGCCTCAGCAGAATGGTTTTATATTTCAAGCAGGTATAAGCCTGCCTTAGGGGTCATGACTCAGTGCAGGGATTGGGAAGAAAAATCTGTCTGAAAGTGTAGCCAAGCCCCTCCCTACTTGTAGCATCCCTCTGACAGATTACTCACTTTATCAGGGCATAGCCCAACAGCAATGCTTCTCATCTTGCGGGGTCTGTGCCCTGGGGGTCTAGCTCCTAGAGAAGAAGTGTCCCCAGACTGCACAGCCACATGACTCTTGAGAGTCACTGACGAGCACAATTATTCCATTCTCTCCCCCGTCTGATTCACAGAACACTTGAGATACTGGTCATTTTAATTGTGGTGACGCTTAGGGAAAGGGGTACAATTATAAACCGTCGGAGGAGGGTAAATTGATACAGTATGTTTAAAGGTGATTGGGCAATTTCAATTAAAATATATTAGGTCAAACCAGATGAGACTGCCAATATTCGACAATCTCGGACCTATACAAAGTTTTATGGTTCAGCCAAACACTGTCTGCTTAACCTTCAACTTTTCATATCCACTTCATTGTAGCTATCCTTTAGAAATGTTAGCATGTTTGCACAAAAAGCTTACACTAAGATGTTCATTCGAACATCAACAGTGGGATAGTAAAGCATGATGATGCCCTCCTGAGAAATACCATGCAGCAGGCAAAATGGTAGCGCTTTCAAGAAGTAAATGGCAAGGAAGGAGATTGAGGCATGGGGGAGAAGGAGAAGAAAGGGAAACCTACAGGCTATAAAAAGTTAAAAGATATATCAACCAATTGCAATGTGTGGATCTTAACAGAATCCAATTGAAATAAATAATGTCTTCAGCTAACTATAACTTGATTTTTAAGTATGACAATAGAATTGTGTTTATATTTTTAAATAACCCTTATCTTTGAGAGACACATAATAAAATATGTATGGTTGGAATGCTATATCTTGGTTTTGCTTTGAAAGAGTAAAACAGAAGAAAGGAAGTGAGGTTAGATGTTCCAGACTAGGTGAGGTGATAGCTGCTGAAGCTGGAAAGTGGGTACATTAAGGGCTCATTATATTATTTTGTCTACTTTTGCATGTATTTAAAATTTCCATAATAAGGAGTGCCTCACTGGCTCAGTGGGTGGAAGGTGCGACTCTTGATCTCAAAGTTATGGGTTCAAGTCCCACACTGTGTGTGGAGACTACTTAAAAATAAAATCTTAAGGGGCACCGGGGTGGGTCAGTTGGTAAAGCGCCTGCCTTCAGCCCAGGTCATGATCCTGCAGTCCTAGGATCGAGCCCCACATCAGGCTCCCTGCTTGACAGGGAATCTGCTCCTCTCTCTTCCTCTGCCCCTCCCCACCTGCTTATGCACTTTCTCTCTCTCTCTCTCTCTCTCTCTCTCAAATAAATAGTTTTTTAAAATAAAAATAAAATCTTAAGGAGCACCTGGGTGGCTCAGTCAATTAAGCAACCAACTCTTGATTCCAGCTCAGATCATGATCGCAGGGTCATGGGATCAAGCTTCAGGTTGGGCTCCATGCTCAGAGAGTCTCTCTCCCTCCCCCTTTGCCCTTCCTCTTGCTCATGCATGTGCACGTGCGCACACACACACACACACACACACACACTCAATCTTTTAAAAAATAAAACAAAATCTTAAAAAAATGAATAAATAAATAAATTTTTCCATAACAAAACATTAAAAATAAAGAAGGTAGAGTCAAGGAAAGCACTTAGTAAGTGAAATAGCAAACTGCAGTATAATTATACACGATGATACCAGTTACTTAAAAAATAAAAACACAAAGCAAAACCACACATTATTATGTAAATGTGTCTTTTAAAGTTTGAAAGGTTATACTCCAGACTAAACTGTTGATAGTAGCTGCTGCTGAGGAAAAAACTGGGATTGGAGACGGTGGTTGAGAATGTTCCCTTTCGCCATTGTTTGTGTTTTTACAAACAAGAATATATTCATGTTCTACTTGCGTTATTAAAAATATATATTAGGCAGCATTAGCTCAAAACTGTTAACTGGCATGGGGGGAAGTGCTAGAGTCGTTTCCAAAACCCTTCCTCAGCCATGGAGGTGCCAAAGAGCAGGACAAGCGCAATGTGGGTGCAGGCAGGTGATGGTGTGCTGTTTCTTCTTTATCAGTGACAAGGACCATGTCGGTGGAGAAAGAGAAAACTGCCCTTTCACTAAGCACCTACTAGATGCCAGGCATGATCCCATCCATTTTTTCCATAATCCTCACAATAATCGTGGACCAACTGTAATGGTTTAAAGCTGAGGGACTTGTCCATTCAGTGAATCCAGGTCTGACTCCAGGGTCCCTAATCCTTCTGCCATAGAATGTTGGAGATGGTCAGGTTCTTCCTTGTTTGAGGTTCCCCCTGGGGCCTGGCAGAGCAGGGATGACATTGTAGTGTCTATAGGAAAAGAAGAAAGAGAACGGCCCCCTGTGACATGTTACAGGAGGAAGAGGACAAGGACAGGCAGGAGGGGTGCAAGAGCGATGGGGCATGGCTAGGAATGTTGGCAACAGGCCTGGAAACTGAACATCACCCTAGACATGACAGCAAGCATGATGCTGATGGTGAAGCCACCAGACTGGTGATAACGAGAGTCCCGATGGAACCGATGGAAGTGGCTGATGAGATGCAGGACCTTCTCTCTCACTAGCGAATCCAGTCGCCCCTGAGGTGAGGCAGGTGAAGGCAGCAGCGGCCAAGATGCTGTCGGGCTCAGAGCTGAAGGCAGCAAGGTGACAGTGGGGTATGGGAGTGACAGTTGGAGGGGGTTTTTTGGCCGAAGAGAGAGTCCCCCCAACAAAGAGAAGAGAGGGAAGAGAAGGAAAGAGGAGAGTAAGAGTCACTGCCAAGCTCTTAAGAGTGCCACGCAAGCAGTTCTTTATAGACAATCCATAAATAAAAATGTATGAAGCCAGATTCTCAAATCAGTCATTCTCTGTGTGCATTGGTTCCTTGGCTTGGAACATCCCCCATCTCCACCCTCACAGGGGCTCGTCATCCTTCCAGACTTAGCTAAAATACACCCGCCCAACCAAAGAAGCCATCCTGTCTGCCCTGAGATGCCACCCCAGGCTCTCCCCCTCCTTCCTACTTATTGCTGGGGTGGGGGGGCATGCTTTTAAATTATTCATTCCTTTGTCCACTTGTTAATTACCATCACAGTGGTTCCTAAACTTCCTGTTAGGGAGCAGAAGATAGATCACATAGATCAAGTGGGTTTTGTTTATCACTATCCCCAGCACCCAGCAATGTGTCAGGCACAAAGTTGGTGCTCAATTATTGTTTGAAGGGTGGGTGGATGAAGAAAGAAAGGAGGGAGGGAGGGAGGGGAAAGGGAAAGAGGAAGAGAGTGGGGAGGAGGAAGATAGGAAGGAAGGGAGGGAAGGAGGGAAGAAGGAAGAAGGGAGGGAAGGAAGGTGGAAGGAAGGAGTTATGATATTCCATTTTAGTTCTCTGCTACCCAAGGGCAAAGGGTTGCACAGCAGGCAAAGAAAATGTTCCTGAGCATTTCTGCCAGTAGTATCTACTCTGAAGTAAGAGTCTCAATTTGGAAGCCTAGGCTGTAACCCTGCACTAAGCTGATTCTCTCCTGGCTCTATCCACACCCAGTCCCTCCTCCATTACTCAGGACAGTGGAGAACTGGCTGAAATTTGCATGTTGGATTCTGCATGCGCCTCTAAAATATTATTCAGTTGTCTGAGAGCCACCAGACTACACTCTAAGCTGGCTTCATAGAGTATTTATAACTGCCAAAACAACTTATTTCAAAAATGAACATGGTATTTTTAGCCCAATGTTGCTGATAACCTGCTTTATCAAGTCATACACTTGGCTCAGAATCAGCAGTATGTCTCTGGTCCACCCTTGTTGCCTGGAGTCATCTTCAGTCACTGGATGGCCAGCTCACCAGGAGACGGGACCAAGTCCTGGCCATCACCTTGAGGTTGTCCACCAGCCCATGATGGGCTGAGAAGTCTGGTTAGACCTCCTTGGAAAGCATGGCTCACCCTCCATTCCCCTCCCTCCCATGTTTTCAGAACCCCTCTGTGGGTGGCTGAAATCAGAGTGAGAGAGAGATGGCCACGGTAGGCATGAAAAAAGGGAAAGAAGTGTGTATGTGAAGGGGAGAGGGGTGACCCAAATGCCCAGGGCAGATGCCAAGGGCAGCACCAGAGCAGAAGTAGGAAAGGAAAGTGAGAAGGCAGAGAGGAAGGAAGCCCAACAGAAGGCGCCAGCAAGGCCAAAAGACTGCGACCCACCTTAGAGTATAGAGGACACCACAAGGCCCCTAACCTTGATCTAAAGGCTGCACACCCAAGACAGAGGTTTCCGGGAAGGGAAGCAAGAACACAGGGAGCCTTGGTCTCCAGTTCTCTTCAGCTTTTACCAACATTTTCCTTTCCCGCTGCTGCTGCTGCTGCTGCTGCTCTGTGATGGAGATTCTGGGGAAGCAAGTGTGGTGGAGAGAATGCGCAACAGCATCAGCATCGCACGGACTGGGCCTTCAGTCCCAGCTGTGCCACCTAGCAAGCTGTGTGACCCTGGGCATGTTACTCAGACTCTCTTGGTCTCCAGTTCCTCAACTAGGAAATATGGAAAACAGTAGTACCTGACTTCCAGGGAGGTGGGAAGAACAAAACCCTAATATTGACAGAGCACCTGCCCCATGGTAGGAATAAATGAGACTCTTGTTTTCATGAATCTTTATTTTCCTACCCCTAGTCCCTATTATTGTAAGTTCAGGGATGGGGTGGTTAAAGTCTGGACGAAGACCACAGGAGGGATCATGGACCCAAGAACTGTTGCTGGAGGGAGATTAATAGTACTGATGATGACAACAGCATGAAATCCCGGAGGCCATGGTTTCAAATCCTACCTCTACCATCTCCTAACTACATGGCCTTGGCATACGTATTAGTTTCCTCTGGTTCCATAACAAATTCCCACAGACTCAGTGGCCTAACACCACACAAACATATACTCTTACAGTTCTAGAAGTCAGAAGTCCAAAATCAGCATCCCTGGCTAAAATCAAGATGTTGGCAGGGCTCACGCCCTCTGAAGGCTCAGGGGAAACCCATTTCCTTGCCTTTTTCAGCTTCCAGTGGCCACCAAGAGTCCTTGATTGTGGCCTCATCCTCCACCTTCAAAGAACATTATTCCAATCTCTCCTCAATCGTGACAATGTCCTCTGACTCTGGCCCTCCTCCCTCCCTCTCATAAGGACCCTGGTGATTACCCTGGGCCCACATGGACAACCAAGGATGACCTCCACATCTCAAGGTCTTTAATTAATCACATCTACAAAGTCCCTTTTACCAGATAAGGCAACATTCACAGGTTCTGGAAACTAGGATGTGGACATATTGGGGGGGGGGCATTATTTAACCTCCCACTGCCAATGAATTAATTTCTCTAAGACTTGTTGTCCTCACCTATAAAAGGACATTGTACCTATTATGATGGTTCATTTTATGTGTCAACTTGGTATTTGGTCAAACACAGTCTAAATGTCACTGTGAAGGAATTTTTTTTTTCTTAAAGGACATTAACATTTCAATCAGTAGACTTTGGGTAAGGCAAATTACCCTCCATAAGTGAATGAGATTCATCCAATCAGTCAAAACCTCAAGAGAAAAAAGACTGAAGTCCCCTGACAAAGAAGGAATTCTGCCTCCAGACTGCCTTTGGATTCTAGCTGCAACCTGGGCTATTCCCTGGGTCTCCAGCCTGCCAGCCTGTCCTATGGATCTTGGCCTTGCTAGTTTGTATAACTACAGAAACCAGTTCCTTCAAAAATAAATTATATATGTATCTATGTGTATGTGCACACGTACACACATACGTGTGTGTGTGTGTGTGTGTGTGTGTGTGTGTGTGTGTGTACGTGTGTGTGTGCAGTTCTGCTTCTCTGGAGAGCCCTGCCTAGTACACCTACGTTTAAGGCATTCTTGTCCAGTTTAAATAACATGAAGCATACACAATGTTCAGCACAGTCCTCAGCACATAAAGGTTAGTAAACATTAACTGTGGTGGTTGTGCCTTAAAAAAAAAAAAAAAGACTGATTGATTGATTGATTTTAGAGAGAGAGTACACAAGTTGGGAGAGGAGGCAAGGGAGAGAGAAAAGCAGGCTGTGTACTGAGCACGGAGCCTGACACCAGGTCTCTATCTCACAATCCTGAGATTGTGACCTGAGCTGAAATCAAGAGTCGGACACTTAACTGACTGAGCCACCAGGCGCCCCAGTTTTTTTTTAACTGGAAGAAAAGCTGCTTCCCAAAGTGAATTATGATTATGGCACACTGGACATGAGTTAGGTGTATAGGGAAGAAAAGGACAAACTTTTCTCTTAAAGAGCCAACTCTACTGGCTCTTTAAAAACCTCCTTAGAACCTGGTTTGGAAACTCCTCAGGGCACTTCCCATGGTCCCCTACTGGTCCTAAATTAGGGTTGTGCCCTCAGGGAATCATTTCCTGTGAATAAAAGTTGAGTTGAGAGTTCTAAACAAGCCACCACCCCTGGATATGGCCTGTGGCCTGCAGGATTGTCATGTGATCCTGGGATACAAGAAGCCAACAAAGTCAATAACGTTTGTCCGGAGGAAATGTCCTGAAGTCATGCCTCTCATTGGAGGCTGGGAGCAGCACAATGTACCAAGACTGCCAACCTCAGAGATGAAGGAGACCTCCCATGCGAGCAACCCATCTCTTTGCTGACTTAGTGAGTGAGACAGAAAGAGAGAGGGAGGAAATGGGAAGAGAAAGACCCAGCATCCATGTGTCGGCAACGCTTCAGTTGGCAAACCTGTGTCTCAAGACCTACTCAGAGCACCACGCTGCAACACTGGTCAGAGTTATCCTACTGCTGGCATTGAAAGAGGAAACTCGCTCCAAAGTCAGCAGGGACACACCTTCAGGCTCACTTGCTTCGGGTTGTCATACATTTTAGCAGCCGCTCGAGCATATTTACGGGACCTCGCTGGAGTCAAGCATGTGGGGCTCTTCAGGTAGCTCAGCAGCTCAGGTTGGAAAGTACTTGCAAGTCTCCCCTTCAGTGGGAGTCCCAGAAGTTCAAGTTCATTGGCAGGCAAAGGTGTCTTAAGTTTAATTTACACTGAAATCCTTTGTCCCCCTGTCATTCCCAAGAAGCTCTCCCAAAAGTTGAAGGAAAGCAGCTCAAATGTTTACAGCTGCTCTACACACTGTGGTTTCACCCCTCCCCTTGCCAGACACAAGGGGAAGGGACAGACGGTGTGGGCTTTAGTGGGGAAGCTGGCATTCTTTGACATTGTTCAATGGAAAGACTGGAATAAAGACAGTAAAGACTTACATTTGCGTTGTAAGAAAATCTACTATCAGAAACTATTCATGATTAGCTAGATGTTAACCTTTCACGTAGTAATAAAGATGATGTTTTCCATGGTTATAATGCTCTTCACTTTCCAAAATACGTTTCCATTTATTATCTCTGACAGAGAAAAGAAAGTTCTGTATTAGAAGCGCTATGGACTGAATATTTGGGTCCCTCCCAAACTTCACCCCCAGTGTGATATTTGGAGGTGGGCCTTTGGAAGGCGATTAGGTCTAGATGAGGTCATGAGGGTGAGGTCCTTGCGGTGGAATTATTGCCCTTGTAAGCAGAGACCAGAGTGCTTGCTTGCTCTCACTCTCACTCTCCCTCTCTCCATGGGAGGATACGGCAGGAAAGTAGCCATCTGCCAGCCAGGAAGAGAGCCCTCATCAAGACTAGACTACACTGGTGCCTGACCTTGGACTTCCAGCCACTAGAAGTGTGAAAAATAAATGTCTTGTTTAAGCCACACAGTTTGGGGTAGCTCCAAAACCTGACTCTAAATTCAAATTTTAACACATCCAGTTATTTTCTTTAGCCCAAATAAGCAGGTTTTTAGCTATTTAGAGCCTGCCTGCTCTGCATAGCCAACATCTGCTAACCATAGATAAGATAAGCCCCAAGGCTATAAAGACCCCCAGCCATTTCTGCTTTTTGGAGCTCTCTGACCCAAGCCAGGCTGCTGAGACAGATCATCAGACACCTAAACCATCCCAACCCCTCTGTCCCCTGGAGCTCCCTCGTCCTCCTCCCTTTCTGAGCAGTGACTGCCATGATGTAGCCTCTGGACAGTCTCATGCTGGGAGGACCTTCCCTCGCATGCAAACCTGTCAAAGCATCACCCCAGTAAAGCCTAAGTTTTATTTTAACCCTCAAACTCCCCACAACCAGTGTCTCAAGGAGCAAAGTCAAGACAGGTTATAGCCTCAACCCACAATGACACGAGTCTAGGAAGCACCAAACTTCAGAATGCAACAGACAGCAGCCACAGGCTCAGAAGACCGCTACATCCTCACCAGTGACTAAACCATCCCCTAGAGAGAGGGCTGGCACATGTCAGGACTCCAGCCAAGTAGAGAACTGGGCAAGGTGGGAAAACAAAGAAGAATCCATACATCATGGTGGGGACAACATGAGGCTCACACACTTCCTCAGAGGTACAGCGGCTCCAACCAAGCCTAGAGCAGAGCAGGGGCATGGGATCTGCCTCATGGCCAGATATTGCTACATATCAGGGACCTAGACAGCACCTCTGGGAAGGCAGGGTGATGGTGCTGCTGCTGCTGGTGATCATGGTGATGGCAATGATGATCATGACCATGACAAAGATGATAAGGTTAGCTAATAGGTATTAAGCAGTTGTTGACTTCCCAGGCGCTGTGTTAAGCACCTCACGTGTATTATTTCATTTAATCCTCACAGCCACCCTATCAGACTATTTTCCTCCCATTTCCCATATGAGAAAACTGAGTCTCAGAGAGGCTGAGAAAATCGTGCGCCAAAAAAATTCTGCTTTTGAATCAGAACTCAGCACTCCCCAGTTCCATACTCTCCTCCCATCCCGTCACAGAAAAACAGGAAAGGCGCAATTCGTTCCGTGCCCCATTTTGAAAGTTTCCAAAAGCACACAGTCTCCCAGAACAGAAGAAGAAACACTGAACATGTAGCACATGGGGGTGCTTCTAACATAAGAGAAGCTGAAAGCTCAGAACCTTTATCTCCGTGGCCCCTGAACATCCGGTTGCAAAAGGAACATTCCAGCCACCTGTGCAGACGTGCAGGCTCTTGGAAGGCAGGACCGCTGCTTCCACGCCGTGGGCTACACACCCAGAAAAGGGCTATAAAGAACATGGCATCGAGTGCATATCAAAGAGGAGCATTTGGAATTAATCCACCCAGGAATAACAAGTTAAAAACACGCATTTTGAAAAGGCACACACAGCCCGCGACAGCATCAACCCACCTGTCAGAAGTCTAAGTGGACAGAAAATTCTAGCTTCCCATTAACGGCAGGGTACTTTGTTTTACTTTCAAATGCCTCAAAAAACAACGTGCTCAAGGTAGGTGGTGAGCTATGTTTCATACCCTCTGGGAAACTGTCAAGAAAGACACTCGTGGCTTCATAGAACAGCTCCCAGGGAGAGCCAACCAAGGACGCAGAAGCCAACAAAACCCAGCTCTGAACCACTGCTGCTCAGAGGTTTGTGTCTTTCTCTGTGATCCAGAAAGATGGAAAGGCCTCCTTTACAAAAAGCCCGGTACCATTAGAGGACGTTGGCATCAACCTGCAAGGTAATTAAGACACAGTCCTATTCATTCCTATCATCGTCCAATTGTTTCTTCACATCCATCTTATTTCACTAGATTAGAACCTCCTAGAAGCTGGGATTGCATGGCTCGTGGCTCTAATTTCCCTCATAGCTACCAGTTGCAGAAATGATGCAGCCTGGTCACCAATTGTTCTAGCAATGAACATCTCATGCCCGTGCTGGAGGCTCCCCAATTCACTTGGAGCCAAAGATGATCACTATTGAATCTATCCCTTTTTCTCAAATTGGACAGCAGAAAACTGCCAACTGAATCCTAATTTCCCTTAGCAACAATCTCATGATTGGGAGTTCTGTTGCTAATCAAGAATTCAGCAGCAAATCAATCATAAATATGACGACATTCCTACAAATAGAATCCATAATCACCTTAAAAAGTAAAAATGTTCTCCAAGTAGGAGAACTTTCAAGCTTGAAGGGACCTAACAGGAGCTTAGGTCAGCTCCCTCTGCTCCAGCCAAGCAGAGGTAGAGACCCTGGCATGTGAGCCACACAGAGCCGCCCACTAGTGATGGGCAGAGTCATAACTTGACTTCTAGCCTGGGAGGTTTTCTTCACAACACCCTACCATGCCTCCTTGGCAGTCTTATAAGATTGGCATGAGTGTATCATCTTCATTCATTTTCTGCAAGGCCCCAAAGTGCCCATTTCAAAAGTCCAACACTACTCTATCATCATCAAAATCCCCTAAAGTGGCTTTCCTAATAATCATCTCACCAAATGTTAACATATGCCAGAGACTCACTTGTGTGGTTTTAGCCTTCACTCCGGCCCTTCTGTGCTGGATTATGGAAAAGCTGGGACCCCACAAACTACTTTTCCCAGACCCCCTTGCCAATGGGCTTCCAGTTCAATTCTGCAACAAGAGGGAATGGCAGGTGATCCAAAGATGGGAGAGTGTGTTAATTTTCTACTGCTGACATAACAATTTACCACAAGTTCAGTGGTTTAAAGCAAATTGTTCTGTAAGCCAGAAACACCAGTGGGCTTCACCGGGTTCTCTGCTTAGGTTGTTGACCAGCCTGGGCTGTCCTCTGGAGGCTCTGCCGGAGACTCTACTTCCAAGAGCATTCAGGTTGGTAGCAGCGTTTGGTTTCCTGAGGCTGTAGGGCTCAGGTCCCTGAGATTTCTTTGCAGGGTGTCAGCTTTGAGAGGCTGCCCGCACACCCTGGCTCATGGTCCCCATCATCTTCAAAGGCAGTGATGACAGATTGAATCCTCTCCTGCTTCAACCTTCTCTGAATTCCCATTTCGGCTTCCTCTTCTACTTTTAAGGGCTCATGAGACCACCCACAGTCCATGCCAGGTAATCCAGGATAAGCTCCCTGTCACATGTCAGCTGATTAGAACCTTAATTCTAAAGTCCCTTTCACCATGTGACATGACATACTCATGGCTTGATACCAAGAGGTAGAGATCTTGGGGAACAGAATTCTGCCCATCACGGAGGACAACACCCTGAAGGAAACAGTTGTGGGTTCCAGGATCCTTCCACAGATCCACTTCTCACAGATCAAGCCATTTCCACCATCCTGGCACCAGGGATTAGTACCTCGCCGGTGCTCCCACCCCCTGCTGTGTCCCTCCATGCCCTGCACCCCCTTACTGGTCTCAGCACCCTGTGGGTTACTGCAGAAGCAAGTGTGTCCCCCATCTATACTTTGGGGTTGCAGCTACATCCTGCTGTTGTGAATCTCCAGGTCACCATACCATTTTGGCTCTTCCAGCTCTCCTAACACTTTATAAACTAGACTAGGTAGCCTATCCTCTCTGAACTATCTAGCTTATTTTCAATTGCCTGAGTAGACTCTGACTGGTGGAGGTACCACATCACAAAAGGGCCCCATGCCATGGGACACACAAACTACATTTCCCAGACCCCTTGCCAATGGGCTCACCCAGAAGTCAGCAGATTTCTTTTCTGCAGCACTTCTCAGAGCACTGACTATATTCACAGGCATTGTGAATACCCATGAAGGGGATCTAGCATGCAGCATCACTGTTTCACAAACAATTTTTGCCAAGGGTCCCCTGTTTTTTAGAGCATCTTTTGTGCCTAGAGCTCATGAAACTCAAAGAAACACTGAAATAGCTGAGATCTTCTCAAGTTATCACATCAGTTCTAATCAGCACTAAATATATGATTAACAGAAGTTATATGTTTAGAATTCAGGCTAGCATCTGGAGTGGATTTTTGACACCTTAACACTGATAAGTTAAGTTTGTTTTCTCAGTCAGTTTCCTGTAGACCACCATTCATTCTTCCAGGCATCCGAAAGTTACTCCCAGAGGTACCTGGATGGCTTAGTCGGTAAGTGTCTGTCTTGGGCTCAGGTCATGATCTCAGGATCTTGGGATCGAGCCCGTGCTGGCCTCCCTCCTCAGAAGGGAGTCTGTTGCTCCTTCTCCCTCTGCCCCTCCCCCTGCTTGTGCACTCTCTAGCATGTGTGAGCTCTCTCTCTCAAATAAATAAAATCTTTTTTAAAGTGGGGGGGGGGTAGAAAGGAAGGAAGGAATTCACTCCCAAGATGTAAATGAAAAAGGCATTCTCAAAAACAGCCATTGGTAAAGGGCAGTCACCAGCAAAGGCCAGGCTCCCCTCCAGCTCATTGAGTTAGGAGTCTTAACCCGGAGTGTACATAAAGCAGGCTTCCTTTCCTTCCTGTTCTTGCTTCTCCTGACATTGTTCCTCTCCTGCCCCTGCTCCCCACAGCTCTGCTGCTTCCTTCCCCTGCCTCCTGCACCCAGAGGACAGCCAAGGGACATGGCATCAAGGACAATCCCAAAGGAGAAGCAAAACACAGAAGGAGTCACAAAAGGCCCCACAACAGAACAAGGGTTAAGTGATATACTCCCCCCCCCTTGATGAATCCTCACACAGTCATTAAAAATGATAATTACAATGACTTTGCAACAACATGGAAAAAATGCTTATGATATAATTAATGCTAAGTGGAAAAATGCAGAACACAAAATGATCACTACACTATGATTATGATTATTTAAATTATATGTTCGTGGAGACAAAAACTGGAAGGGATCACGGAAAAAGCAAAAATCATTTAATTTCTCAGGGATGAGGAGTATCATGGGTGAATTTTTCTCTTCATATTTGGCTAATGGTTCTGTAATGCCAAGCAAGTTTTGAAAAGCTAAAATAAAAACCAGACTTAAGAATGTGTGGAAGTGAGGCAGGAGAGGCGAGCATTCTCATTTGCCTCAGGGTGGGAAGGGAAGAATAGTCTAGATAGGAATAGTCAACCTGTTTTTTATATCAAAATGCCGCTTGTTTTCTTGCTGCTTGGAAAACAGAGCACCAGGCTCCCAAGCAACCACCCAGGCCTGCTTGGGAAAGCCAACCCTATATTACTAAGGATAGGGGCTCTAATCTAAAGGGTGATTCTGTCCTCCTTACTTGGGGCTTAAAGATCACTGTGGCAGGAAAATAACAAGAAGAGAATAGGCTTTCTGCCAAGTAGGGCTGGGCACTGAGAACAGAGAAGAAGGACTAGCAGGAAGGAGCCTGAATGGGTCCCAACCATGCAAGGTCACATTTCAGAAGATTGTCAGAGAAGGTCCACAGCAGGGAGATGCCAAGGGAAGGACTGCACTAGCAGCCATGGGTTTTGAGGATCTCACCATCTGATGACCCCAAATTCATGTTAGAGGACATTCATTCATTTGCTCTCAGAGAGCCCACCAACAGTGGTCCAGCTGTGGTAAGAGTGTCACAGTATCCTTCCTGAGCCTAGGGTCTTAGGGTCTGTGGACTAGCAAGGCAGTGGAAGAGCTCCTGGGCCACAGTGAACACATAGAACATTCAGAGAGCTGGGCAGAAGGGAGCACAGGCTGGACAAGGTGAAGGAAGAGTCACAGCTGGGGGCACTTCTGGTCTGGGAGCCAGGGGGAACCTGTGATAGTGAGCAGGCCTATTCTAACTACACCTTGGAGACCAAGGTAGCCTTAAGGAACTTGTCTAGGAATTCACCCTGGGAGTGGGATGTGGTGAGTTCTCCAAAGCCAGGCAATGGGAAAGGAGGAACAAGACAGAAGGACTCACTCCAGGCCTGTGGGAGCCTGGCCAAGGGGACAGGAGTGCTGGCAGGCTCAAGGAGGAAGAATTCCATGACCACCAGCAAAGCACAAACCAGAACCTGGGACTATGCCATCTGGTGTTGCCAGAGGGACTTTGCAGATGTGATTAAGGTTCGAGACACTGAAATGGGGAAATTATCTGATGGGCCTAATGTAATCCTCAGGGTCCTTATCAGAATGAGGCAGGAGAGTCAGAGTCAGCGGATAAGTGACAACAGAAGCAAAAGTGAGAGGGATGGGAGGCCACAAGGCCAAGGAATTGGGACAGCCTCTAGAAGCTAGGGAAGGCAAGGAAATGGGCTCTCCCCTAGAGACTTCGGAAGGAAGGCATCCCTGCTATTATATTGAGTTTAGCCCCACAAGACTGATTTTGGACTTCTGAACTCTAGAACTGTAAGGTAATACATTTGTGTTGTGTCAAGCCTCTGCATTCATGGGATTTTGTTACAGCAACTATATGAGACTAATACACATCAGTTAAAAGCAAAAGGCCCAGAAAGGAGCAGGTAGAGGTCTTTGAACTCCAGCTGCTGCTAATCCTGGCTTGGGGGGGGTGGGTCACTTCGGACTGTTAGATAATAACTTAGAGAGCAGGGGCTTCTGAATAATGATAGAAAGACTTCCAGGCAACACTCAGTTTGTCAGGCATTTGTTTCCACCTGATGTGACTGGAACACATTGAGTACTTGGCTTGATATGCCTGACACAGCCTATCTCATTTAATCCTCAGAACAACTGAGTGGTGTGGGTTCAGTTGGCATCACCATTTTACAGATGTGGAACCTGAGGCTCAGGTAGGTGAGGTCATGGACCCAAACAGCAGGGCTAGGATTTAAACCTGGGCCACCTGACTCCAGGACCTGAGTAGTGAGCCACTGCATGAGGTCGTGTCACAAAAAGAAAAGGACATTAACTCCACTGTCTCACACACACCAGGAGCAGTCTGCCTAGGGAGCAGAGAACATGTATCCTGTGCTGCCCTCCCAAACTTGCCTATGTCTGTAAAGTAGCAAGTGTGCACGCAAGGGGCTGCCTTTCTAGAACTACAAACCATGAACCCCGTACAGCCTAGACAAGACCGTCTCTAGGCTTTAAAGACTAACTTTAATGATCTAAATGTCCCAGAATTTAAGGGATTGATGGATTAAGTCATGGTTCATCAATACAATAAAATACTCAGCAGCTATTTTAAACGATGATGTAGATGATGTAGATGATGTAGATCTATATGTATTGACACGGAGAGATGTTCCTAATACATCATGAAGTCTAAAAAGCAAGTCACTAAAAAGTACACACAGCATGAGCGCACACACACACACACACACACACACACACACAGAAAGTCTACAAATACATATACAGGCAGCATTAGTGGTGATAATCTCTGTGTGCAAGGCATAAGAATATAAGTGATTTAGCTTTTTCTTCCCGCTTATCTTTTTTTGTAAATTTTCCACAATAAAAAGAAATTGTTAGGATAATGTTTAAAGGTGGGGAAACTGAACTTCTGTTAACTGCCACGAAAAATGTGTGATGATAAAGCTGTTATGAAGGACCAAGTCCTGATACATTTCCATAGATTTCATCCTTCCTACCACCCAGGGAGGTAAGCACTGCAGTCCCCCACCATTTCAATTTTTTTTTAATTGAGACTCAGAGAGATTAAGTAATTTGCCCCCAAAATCACCCAAACTGAAGGCAACAGACTGAGATTTAACCCGTATCTGTCCAGTTCCAAAGCAGAAGTTCTCTCTGCTATATGACTCTGTAATCTTTTCCCTCCGATACATGAGGGTTCCATGCAAGCTGGGACACAGAAGGAATCCAAGGGGACCAGAGGACATGGAGGGAAGAAAGGAAGAGGATGGGGAAGGGCTAGATTACATTATCCACAGCTCCTGTACCTTGAAGCAGGTCTCCCAACCTCAGCACACTGACATTTGGGGCACAATAATCTTTGTTATAGAAGGAGTGGGGAACAGTCTGTGTGACATAGGATAGTTAGCAACATCCCTGGCCTTTACCCACTAGATGCAGCAAGTTGTGACAAAAATGTCTCCAGACACCACCAAATACCTCCTGAAGGCCACATCACCCTTGGTAAAGAACCCCTGTCCTGGAGAATTGCTACCACCAGAATCATATGGGGGTGGGCCCTGCACATCCTTGGTGATTTACCATATATGTTCATGCTCCTGTCAACCATTCGGTTCATGCCACTAATCTGTCCTCCTCTACAAAACCGTCATTCCTTACATATTCTGAGACAGGACAGCTCCTTTAGGCATTGTTAAAGACAAACGTCCTAACTCGTGAGCCCCAAGTGACATTTGTGGCTATTATCCTGATCTCCAGAAGGAACAGAAAGTTCAGATGCACCCATTCAAAGAATGGTTCCACAATGGGCCTTCTGCCACCCTTTTGTGGGGGTTCACTCATGCCCCTGCATTCCCTGAATTAAAAGTTCAGGGAAGCTGTTTTTCCCTTGTAAATACCAAGCTGTGCAGTCATTACAACCTTGCTTGGAGATAATCAGGGCTGACACTCGCTGTACGCGCAGGCTTTATTGGAGACCACCCACAAAGTCACCTCAATGCAAAATCACACTACTAAGTAATCTAATTCCAAAAATGTAGATTTCATTCCAACAAATTGCATACAAGTGGTGTCCTGCTGGTGTAACTGTTGCCTGGAAAGGCAAGCCCAACTGCACTGGTGGCAAGTACGTTAGCACAGAGCATCCAAGCCATAAATAGAGGCTGCAAATGCCATGTCTGGGACCATAAACATTGAATATTGCAGAGAGAGATGAAGTCCTCTTATACTGAATTAAAATATAATTAAAAGATGGGGTAGAATACAACACTTTTGTCCTAATTCATTTTCCCTTTGATTCAAAGATCAAAAACAAAACAAAAAGATGAAGAAATTGAGTATTTTCCCCTTGCACCAAAGACTCCTATGAACTGTTTCCTGCAGGACCATACGTTCTGAGATAAACCAAAATTTGAAGGAACTAGCACCCTGACTTTATCCAAATTGAGCAAAAGTATATCTGATGCAGCTCAAAAACACAGAGTCTCCAACCTCCAAGAGAAAGGCATATAGTTTACTGCCCCCCCTTAAAAAATTTAATATAGAATAAAAAATTGATGAGAACTAAGATTTTTTTTAAGCTTCAGAGAATGGAATTTGACCATAAGGTTAGTATGAACCAACAATTTAGCAGGGTTGCCTGAAAGGTTGATACTATCTCAGGCTGCTTTAATAGAGTTTACTGCTTAGGGACACCTGGGTGGCTCAGAGGGTTAAGCATCCAGCTCTTGGTGGTTTCCATTCAGGTCGTGATCTCAGGGTCGTGGGATTGAGCCCCATTCTGGGCTCCATGCTCAGCAGGGAGTCTGCTTGAGAAACTCTCTTTCCCTCTCCCTCTGCCCATTCTCCCGCTCCTCTCTCTCTAAAATAAAAAATAAATAAATCATTTTAATAAATAGAGTTTACTGCTCAGGTTAAAGGAGTTGACAGTCCTGGGGTAGGGGCATCCAATCACATGTGGAGAACAGGTGTTCTCAGATTGACATTAAAGGGAACAAATGTGACATTTGGCCCCTGGGCATCCACTCAACAGTTTAGGTAGCAGCACACCACAATATGGTGCCATCTTTGATAGTGAACTAACACAGGTGCTGAATGAGGGACAGCTGACTGCATCCTCTCCAATACATCACCCTGAAGACAAGAACTATGTGCTATCCTTTGTCTGTCTCCCCCCACCTCCCTGCACTAAAAACTAGCTAGGCAACTCATGGGTATTCAACAAATGCCTGATGGATTTTCTGAGAAATCCTCACTGAGGCTATATCTCTACATTAAAAAGCCAAGTAGAAAAAAGATAGATGGGTAGATGGATGGATGGATGGATGAGGGGGCACCTGGGTGGCTCAGTTGGTTAAGCATCTGACTTCAGCTCAGTTCTTGATATCAGGGTCCCGAGATCAAACCTGCATCAGGCTCTGCACTCAGCAGGAAGTCTACTGTCCCTCTGCCCCTCCCCCTGCTCATACACTCTCTCCCAATCTCTCTGCCTCTCAAAAAGAAAAATAAAATAAAATTTTTTTTTTTTTTAAGATCTTCTTGTCAGAAAGAGAGTGAGAGAGCACAAACAGGGGGAGCAGCAGGCAGAGGGAGAGGAGGAAGCAGAACTCTGGGATCATGATCCAGGTTGAAGGAAGTTGCTTAACCAACTGAGTCACCCTGGTTCCCCTAAATAAAACCTTTTTTAAAAAATGAGTATGCCATTTAAATCAGTTGTTTTCAAACTATGAGTCACAAGCCATCAAGAGTTCATTAAATCAGTTTCATTAAGTCTATAACCAGTATTTTTTTTTATAACCAGTATTTTTTAATGGAAAAGAGAAATCTTCAGGGTGCCCTCTCTTGCTCTGTAGAATTCCATTGGCAACCTCTAAAATCCAACTCTCTCCCTCTGCTCTGTACTATACCCCACAGCTGAACATGGCTGGAGAAAATCATACAACCAACACCCAGTAGTCTTAATGTAATTCATTTCTATGACCTCACCTGGGTCCTCACACTGCCTGGCCATCACACCTCATAACCTTGTCCAGGCACCTGCCACCCTCCTGGAGGACCATCCTCTCTCCTTGACCTCTAGCACCTCCTCTCCCTCCAGGCTCTAAGCTGCTAACCTCATTTCCCACCTCTCAGAAAAAACAGAAACATTCAGAAAAGAACTGCCACAGTTTCCCCTCTCCATTTCTAGGCACCCACCAGCATCTGCCCCATAAACTCTGCCTTCCTCCCCTTACTATGGAGGGACTATTCTTGCTCAAAGAGGAGAGCCGCCCCATTTGTCCCCTGGATCCCATTCGAGGATTTGGTGCCAACAAACCTCCCGTCTCTCTCTCCTACATATCATGATTTTCCTTCTCTCCTGGATTATTCCCATTGGCATGTTATTCTATCTTTGGGGGGGGGGGAACCTACACAATGTTACTTTCAATTATACCTCAATAAAGCTGAAAAAAATAATTTAAAAAACCTTCTCTCACTCTTTTTGCCCTCTACCTACCACTCTATTTCTTTGCCCCTTGTCTAAGAATAATGTATAATAAAAGTCCTTGTAAGAATCGCCAGTGCTCCTTTACCAAATCCTCTCCTCTCATTCTTTTTTATGTTCCCTCCAATTGATGCTGACCCCCTTCCCTCCTCCAAAACCACCCTCATCAAAGCCACTAGTGGCATCCATGCAGCTAAATCCAACTGTCAACGTTCAGGATGCCTCTTACATATCACGGCATGTGCTGCTCCCTTCCTACTCCCTGGAACAAATCGCTCACTTGGTTTCTGGGCCATGACTCTCTTCCAGTTTTCCTGCTGCCTCAGGGTCATTCCTTCTCACTCTCCCTCCAGTGCTCCTCCGATCTTGCCCACCTTCTCCGACTTAGAGTCCCCGGAGACTCTTCCCTACATGCCCTTCTGCCCCGGGGATCCCATTTAGTCACAGCCTTCGCAGGATTCTTAGAGACGCCGTCATCCCACCCCCTCCCGTGTGAGGGCTCCAGGGACGCCACTCGCTTGTGGCTCATTGGATAGACGTCATTGATATGGACAATCTGTTTATTAGGAACTGTTATAGCCAGCGAATCATTTCATTCATAAATGACCAACTCACTCTCCTCCTGGAATCCTTTTGACTAATTCAATTCAGGTGTGATCCCATGCCCTCCAGGTGAGCAGCAGGGTATCCAATTTGCCACCCCGGAGCCATCCATCCCTCTGGCTTGAGAGCCCTGATGTTGCATGATACGCCCTTCCCTGACAAATCCCCTGTCACCCAACTCCGTGCAGGTGTGCACCTCAAATCTGTAGCTGCAGCAGCTCCTGCTGGTATCCGGGCAGCTGGTCCCCTTCACGAGCCTCTTTGGTGCACTGACAGAACTGGGCAAAAAAAAAAAAAAAAAGAGAGAGAGAGGGGAGCATATTGAATGTCAGGAGATGAACCAGCTGGTCTAAGACAGACGAGGAAGAAAAAGATGACATGGTCACTAGGACACCGTTTCTTGAGAATATAGTTCGAGGACTGCGGGTCCACACTGGGTGTTGCACAGTGTTACACCTGCACCTGAGATAAGGAATCAGGAAATTCTGCCCATCGTGACGTATGCTTTGTAAATATCCCTCCAAGCCTGGAATGGAGAGACGGCTCAGGAGCTCTGAGTCTGAACACTGTCTCTAGAGCCTGCTCTGGTTTCAAATTCACTTTGCTAGCTCTCTTGAATTTTTTATTTTTACCAGGTGTGGAGATTGGTTAAGTGGCTACAACATACTCTTACTTAACAACATCAACACTGACGGTCTGAGGACTCCGCTAAATTGGCACTGGGGCCAACATGTGGCTTTTTGACCTTGTAATTGCAAATACGAAGCTGTTTGTTTTCTCAGAAGTGTCTAGAACATGTGGGACAGGTATAAAATTTCCACATAAGCCAACCTCTTTGTTTTGGTCTAATCTAAACAAACTACTTCCTGCACCTGGGCCAAGAATACTCCTTCTAGTCCCATCTTTTTTGAGCGGGCCCAAGCTTGGAGACTTCCAAGATGGAATTCTGCCATGCCTCATATGTGGCAAAATCTTAAACCAACACTTCTCAGTGCCAGAAAAATAGCAACAAAGCCCCGGAAGAAATTAAAGCCGCATTCTATTAAACCAAATTATTAACATGATAGAAAAGAGACCATTTTGTTAATGATCAAATATACAGGCAGCAGCCAATTAAAGCTTTGAAGCATATAGCCATAGATAGACTCCCTCACTGAAGCTAATCATTACTGCAAATGACATTTGAAATCTTGTGGGGTTTTTTTCCTCCTAACTATAAGAATGAAAAGTTAAAACAAGTTACCAGCACAGCATGTGAGCTAAGCTCAAAGTGCATTTGCTCCAAATTGCAGTCTTTGACTCAAACGGGACAATACCCTTTTCTGCCCAAATTAGCTAAACAGAATTTGCAGTGAAACTCTCTAATGCCTGCTAGCAAGAACTGAGTCCTGGTAATGCTACTGGGAAGGGAGTCACGTGCTGGAATAAAGCATGCTCCAAACCAACCAACCTCAGTGCTTGCAATTCCTTCATTCCCCTGGCCCAGTGAGTTAACAAGAACCAACCAAGAGAGCAAGGAGTCTGTGAGCCAGTTAGCTCTGCGCGGGTTTTCAATCCAAGACTGCACCCTTCACTTGGTCATCCATCTTAAAAGGCAAACCCCTTCTCTCCATAGGGCAACCAGCCCCTGGAGGGCAAGGGGGAAATATCTCCGCCTTTGCTAAAACGGCTCAGAGGTTTTCACCACTGATTGGGAGCTCGGTGTCATCAAATAGTGAAAGAAGAGAATGCTACCCTGGATTCTAGATTGGTTAAATAAAATACGGAATGAGCATCCCATTCACGAGAGACCCCATTTTTTGGATTTTAATGGAAGAGGTATGCATTCTGTGCCTAGCAATTATTTGTGTTTAAGGTCACAATAATAAGCCTTTGCATTTGTATAGGATTTTATAATCTAAAATCACTTTCATACATGTTAAGGCTTTTTAATCCTATTAGGTGGCAAAGAAGACATTATAATCCCACCTCACAGACTTAAAAAAGAAGAAGAAACTGGAGCTCAAAGAGATCAAGTCATTTGCCCAAAGTGAGGCTATGAGGCAATCAGAGAAACATCCAGGTCCGATCCCAGGTGCTTACCTTTACACACAGTTTCCTAGATGAGTGGATTTTCACACCTGCCCCGGGGAGGGGGGGAATCTGAAAGTTCAAACTCTGATCAATCTCACGTGTGCAGATGAAATGATGAAATGAAGGAGAAGAAATGTGGATTTTCTCTCCCTGGCCCCATCCCCACAAAGCACAACTGTGTCCACACAACCATGACCAAAAGCACTAAGTAGTCCACGGCACTGGTCCTTGTCACCAGCCATTTCCTTTATTACTAACTATACAATGTTTGCTACCCATCCTTCCTCACTCCACTGCTATATATACTGCCTAGAGTAGAAGCCCCTAGAGGGCAGGGACTGGGTCATACTTGCCTTGTGATGGTCTGCTGTGCCTCACAGAGTTCATTTCACTTATCAGCTGCTTATTACATATCCACTCCTTTTTTTTTTTTTTTTTTAAGATTTTATTTGTCAGAGAGGGAGCACAAGCAGAGAGAGCAGCAAACAGAGGGAGGATCAGGGAGCCCGATGTGGGGCTCAATCCCAGGAGGCTGGGGATCATGACCTGAGCTGAAGGCAAGAGCTTAACTGAATGACCCCGCCAGATGGCCCCACACAGCCACTCCTTATCAATCTGGAAAAGTATGAGTTTATCCCCGGGTAGGGCAAGGAGCATGGCCTGGACCACCTTGCTTCCTCACTAATCACCATCCACTAGATCCCCAGGCTGTTTATGCTCCTCTGAGAGATAGGACACATGACCACATGACAGACAGTGGTCTACATCTAGGCACAAACTCTAACCCTTGAAACTATTATTTTCTGCCTAAAGGATTTCATACAAGCAATACCCTTTGCTATTGAAACTAACAGTGTATCAAGAAAACAAGTCTTAGACTCCACTTCCTGGTGTAAATGAAAAGCGTTCTCTCATCTCTAAGGCAGTCCCATGGCGTGGACCAGCAGCACAGCACCTGTCCAGAACTCTGAAAGATTATGGGTGAACTGGGCATAGAGGAAAAAGCTGCAAACCTGGGGTGGATGGAATAAGGAATATTAGGAGAGGCCATCAAAGTAGGAATGGAAACTATGTGGCACCAGGCAGTCTCTTCATTGACCTCTTTGTAGCAGACATCACCCATGAACACAGTACCTGTCAACCCCAGGATCTGACCCTCCTAAATACCACACTTCACATCCCCATTCAGCTGGGATCTGCAAGCACGAGATCATCACCAATTTGCCATCCTTGTGCTTAAGACCCTGGGGAAGTCAGCGTCTCACATGTTAGGCCTCAGTCCTGGTGCTTCCTCATGCTCTTGTGAGTCCAAAATTCCGGCCATTAGATTAACAATCCAGTTCTGATCTCCTGGATTCCTGACCTCAACTCTTGGTTGCCCTTTGCCCCTCCACCACCATCACCAGGCCCCCACACCCACACCCAGGCCCAGACCTCTGGCCAGTGGTTGTGACCGGGGCCTGGTGACTGGCCCGTACTCCAGATTCCTGTTCTGCCCGACACACTTTTCTCATCCCCTCTGCTGACTCCGATATGCCCACTCCTCACTGAGGTCAGGCAGAGGCCCCTGACCAGGTCAGATTCCCTTCCCTGACTGCATGACAACAGCCCAAGGTCACTGAAGAACTGAGAAAGGCAGGGCAACAGCGGGAAGGTTCCAGCCTAACCGCAGAGGGGGAGAAGCTAGCCTGCAGTTCACAAAATCTCCCCCCCCCGCCCCGCTATAGAGTATATCTGAAGGTTGGGCCCCATCGTTATCCCACCAGAAAAAGTGAAAGACTCCAGTCCTGGCTTTTTCTGCTTCATGGTCAAGTTTCTGCCTTCGAGGTAAGGAGCAGATGTTTCCTAAACTCCCAGGGATTTACCGGCCTTGTTCACACCTTCAGCAGACAGTTCGTTGCCGGTTTAATTTATACGGTTCTGTTTCGCTTGTGAGACGCTAACTCACGCTCCATCTTGAGTCACAAAATGGCGGCATCCTGGATAGCCGGCTGGCATCGCCGCTCCTAGCCCTGCGTCTCTCGCTGCTCCCTGCCCCCACTCCCCTGCCTCCCTTCCTCATAGTCTCTGTATTCTCTGCACCCAAACAACACAGCCAATGCCAGATGAGCGACATGCTGCCAGGAGAGGCTCCCTGGCACTGCTGGTAGAACACCGGTCAGGAAGCCGGCCTGGGGCTTCAAAGCCCACGTCTGCCTGCAATGCACCAGCCAAATGGGTTCCCTTCGCTGGGCCTCAGTTTGTGCATGTTACCCGAGGTGCGGTTGGGCTTAATGAGATTCTACTAAACCCGAGTTTATCTGTGAAGGGAGGCGTTCGGCCTCCGCTCGGGTTGTGCCCTCAGACTTCCCACAATGCCCCGCTGCTACTCCCCCGCCGCTCAGGCTCAACCAGCAGTGGGAGAATCATTCCCAGCTGCTGGCAGCCTAACCCAGCTGCCATGCGGGGAGTTTTGTTATGCCTATTTCACAGTGGGTCGTGTCAAGTCAATATGTATTTCCTACGTGCCTCTGACAAGCCCAGGAAGAGGGTGGAGCCCTCTGGGGCCTCAGTGACTTCATCTGTGAAATGAAAGGCTTACACTCAACGAGCTTCTAAGGTGCCTCCCAGCTCTTAAGTCCTGAGAGTCAGGATTCCACGGGGAGTGGGACGTCCCACCCTGGGACTGCCAACCACCAGCCCCACCCCTGATGTGGCCCAGGTCCAGCTCCTTTCAAGCCTGTTGCACCTGGGACCACACGTGGGCAGAGTAACCCCAAATCCAGGCAATAACCCGTCCAAGACAAGGGAGTGTGTGTGTGTGTGTGTGTGTGTGTGTGTGTGTGTGTGTGTGTGTGTGTGTGTGTGTGTGTGTGTGTGTGTGTGTGTGT